>NC_041226.1:66711127-66723223 GCF_002837175.3 Physeter macrocephalus
CACGTGCCGCAGAGCGGCTGGGCCCGTGAGCCATGGCCGCTGAGCCTGCGCGTCCGGAGCCTGTGCTCCTCAACGGGAGAGGCCACAACAAAGGGAGGCCCGCATACCACAAAAAAAAAAAAAAAAAACCAAAAAATAAAATAAAATAAAATAAATCCACTTCTTACCTATCACTTTGTCTCTCACTGAATTCTTTCTGCGAGGAGCTGGCTTTAGGCTGGGTTTGAGTCCTGGGCACTCGGATTCAAGTCCCAATCTGAGCTGCACGGCTTCCGTTTCACTTGCTCACAGGGCGCCTCGTGCAGAGGCCTTGCACCTGGCCCTTCAGACCAGAGTCGCTAGTGCAAAATGACTGCGCTGACACCTCAGCTTGGCCGGCCCGGTGCAGAAATGCTATGCTTGGCACTTGAATCTGGAACACCCCCTCCCCCAAGAACTTTATAAAGCAGCCCTGCCTATGGCCTTTTGGAGAGAGTATGTACTCTAGAGCAGGAGCTTGCACCTCTCCATTTTTTGATCAAAGACTAAAGGTGTCCTTTGCTTCTGAATAGTACTTCGTTCAGAAGGGCAGCCCTAGAACCGGTAACTTGGCAACTACCCTCATACCAAAAAGGCCAGGTCCATCCTATTACTACTCCCTAGTCTATACGAAGGATGAATTACACAAAGCCCAGAAATGGGGCTTCAAAAGAGATCTAGGAGGCCATGGAGAGGTAGTTAATGAATGTGGGCAATACTTCTTTCCCCAAACAGCACCTTGTCAAGTCATAAGGGAGGCTCATCAAGGAACTCACTATGGGAGGGATGCCCTCTATAAATGGTTAGTTCACCTCATGGTAACTCCCGGCATGAAAAGTATAATTAGTTTGATAGTTGAGACGCGTCCCATCTGCACAATGAACATCCCCAACACCAGACCCCCAGAGGCCCCCAGATAAGGCCTATTCAGACCAGAGGGACATATCCTGGAGAAGACTGACTGACTGACTTCACTGCCATACCGAGAGCATAGGGCAACTTCAGGTATCTCTTGGTGCTAGTGGACAAGTTTTCAGGGTGGGTAGAAGGGTTCTCCACTAGAACTGAAATGGCAGGCGAAGTGGTTAAGTAAAAGAGATAATCGCCAGGTTTGGGCTCCCAGGATCCTTACAAAGTGCTAATGGCCCAGCATTCCTGTCTCAAGTGACAAAAGGGATAACAAGTGCCCTGGGCATAAAATGGACCTTGCAGTCAGCCTGGCGACCCCAATCATCAGAGAAACTGGAGAGATCTAATTAGACCTTAAAATGAATCTCAGCCAAGCTATGCCAGGAGACTCAAGAAAACTGGATTAAGTTAATTCCAACTGCTCTGCTCAGCCTGTGGTTAGCCCCAAGGGATAAGTTAAAGAGTGTCTGAAGTCACGTACGGTAAACCCACTCCCCAAGCCCAAGAGAAGTGACTCTTTAACCCACTTGAAATGGAACGACTGGAGTGTGCCCTCCAGGTAGGAGGCACCGCGGTAACCAGGGGCTGCCCGCACCCTCCGACCTGCCCTCCACCCCTTCCAGCCAGAGGACCAGGTGTATCTGAAAACCTGGAAAACCTGCAGCCCCTCAACACCAGCGACTCCTAAGAGGAACGGACCCCACTTGGTGATGCTAAGCACCCATCCGCCCGGAAGCTGCAGGCGGTCACTCCACGGGGACATGACACTCGTGTAAAGGGGGCCCCGGAGCCCCAAGCTCCAGAAGGACAACCTGGGGAAACGGACCCCCCTGATTACTCGTGCAAACCCTTCTCGGACCTGAAGTTTCTCTTCCGAAAATCAACAAAAGTGTGTCTCAAAAGAGCAGACGGCTAATTGCAGGAATCAACTGTGCTCAGAGGGGAGCTAGTGACCTCGGCCGGGGGAACCATATACAACACGGACATCATAAAAAAGGTAACAGCCACCCTGGCCACAGCGGCCAACGAGACCGGCCTGGACTTCCAGATGTGACAAAAGTCCGCCGACTCACTGGTCGGTATGGTCCTGGGGTACCGAGTTGCCCCGGATCATCCTCAGCTTCCCCGGGGAGGAGGGGGGCGGGGGTCTGTGCACCGAGCAGCACGTGGAGCTGTATTCACGTGGACGCACCCGGCCTAACCGGAGGAGGCGCGGACAGAGCACTGGCAAGGCCGCTCGGCTGCAGAAACCAGGCCGCCTGACCTGGTGAACCCTTCTGGAGCCGGGGAAACGCCGGCCACCCTCGCGCCGCTGGGGCTGAGCCTTTCCTGGGCCCCTTAATGACCCTCAGGATCTATAAAACTCCGGACGGCGGCCACTCACAGACGCAACAGTTAGGGCTGGGGCCCCGGCGGGCCACCAGACACGGCTACAGGCGGCGGGAGAAGTCCTGCTCCTCCCCCCGGGGCCTGACGACCCCACACAGCAGGAAGCCGCTCCAGGAACTGCGCCCCTCAGGAACGAGGCGCAGGACGGAAGCCAGAGGAGGAACGTGTCACCGGCAAAGCCCATCAACAAGTCCCGGGGAGGAAACACAGAATCTGGGTCCTAAAATTAAGTCTCACCTTTTTTCTTTTCCTTTGTGCTTAGTCCAGCTCGCACCTGGCCCTTCGGAACAGAGTCCCGGCTGTGAAACGGCTGCGCCAACACTGCAGCCCAGCGGGCCCTGCGCAAAGAAGCTGCACCCATCACCGTGATTCAAGATGGCGGCGAGGGGGCCGTGTGCAGAGACGCTGCACCGGGCCCAGCAACCTGGAGCTTAGCTGCGCCTAACCCACCAGAACTCCGCCCTCCCCCCCGCTCACAGGAACCAAATAAAGCAGCCAGGCGAGTGCCTTCCGGGGGGAGTGTTATGCTAGAGTGTAAGATCTCACCTCTCCCTTCTCTTCTCTGATCAAAGACTGAAGCTTTCCTTTGCTTCTCATCTGAACTTGTGATCCTTCTATGGGCACCAGGCGGAAGGACTCCTGTTGGGGTCTGACTCAGGAGGGTCGGTAACAGAACAGGAAGAAATCAGACCCTCTTCTGCCCAATAAAGGTATGTGACATCTCCTAGAGACCTAGATAAGGGAGAAGCACTGGACTAGCTAAGAAAATTATTGGTCTCTTAAATGTGAGTGTAGTCTGCATCGTTCCCTTGAAAAGTGATTATTTACTCTTGGAAACTTGTGCCTCCCCTCCTGATAGAAACCAGCTGAGGTATATTATAGACCTTCTTGTTCTATCAGGTCAGAGACATAAAGAAACAGACACTCAGGAACCTCTCAGAGGTGGGATTCTGGAAGCAAATCCGTTGTCCGGGAGACCCAGGCTCACAGGAGACCCAGGAGCCAGCAGCATCAAGTGTTTTCTCCTTCAGGCGCCCCACCCTACTGACCTGAGCCCCAGGAGACGCCCCTGTCACTCTAAACGGAGTGATTTAGACTTGAGACGTGGCGACTGGCCAGGGGAATGGAGCCTGACGCAGGTGATGAGAGCCTCCTGGGGAGGAGGGTTTCCTATGAGGACGGGTCTCCTGAAGGTGATGGGTAGAGATTCACGTGAAGAGAGTTGAACAAGGGCCCTCAATAAAAAAACCAGGGGCAAGAGGAATGGTGTGGACCCTGGGGAGTTCCCACGAAGCGATCTTTCTGCAAAAGGCCCAGTTCTTTAAGTGATTTCCCTTTTAGAATCTGGGAAAAGACAAGTTGTCAAAAACTTTAGCCATTTCCCTTCTGCACTGAAATAAATACCCTTTTGAGTTTATTCGGGCCCTTGAGTTAACTGAATTAGAATATCCCTGCCCAGTGCAGTGCTGCAGTCCTAGGGAGGCTGATGGGACAGGATGGTGACATGGGAAAGGGGACCCGGTCTCCTCTCCTCTACTCACTGACCTGCTGGGGAGAGAGCATCATCCTGTCAAGTGGACCGTGACCCAGAAACTCAGGTCTTGAGCGACAGTCCTGGGAAGGGTGACAGAGCCAGGAGGTGAGGGGAAAATTCCGCACAATATCAGGGAGCTCTTCTCAGTGCACAGCTCAAGAACGCCAGTGAGAATGAATCTGCTGTCTATCACTACATAACCCACCCGAGACATAAGTGGCTTAAAACAGTGGTCATTTATTCATTACTTAGTACAGTTGTGAGGGCTCACTCACAGGCCCAGCTGGGGTCTCAGCTGGCACTGGGTGTCCAAGACGGGCCTCACTTCCATCTCAGGCCTGAGCTGGGATGGCTGGAAGAGCTGGAATGGACTGGTTTCTCTCTCCACGTGGCCTTTCATCTCAGGCTGCTTACAGCTTGGTGGTCAGGGAGGGAGTGTGATGGGGTAAGCTGTGAGCTGAGGTCTCCTAAAGGATTAGAAGGCAGCAGTGAGTCGGCCATATGGGGAGAGGCTGGTAAGAGGGAGGGAAATGATTTGTAAGAGGGAATAACATGTGTCAAGACCCTGTGAGGGAGGAGGAAGTATGATGCTTTCTAGAAAAACAGGAATAAAGTTAGTCTGGTTACTGCACAGAATACAAGAGGGAGGATGGCTGCCAGGTCATGCAGATTCAAGGAGCTGAGGATTTTTTGTTTAATCTTCATACTAGGAAAAATGGGAAAGATTAAAAGGGTTTAAGCAATGGGGTGACATGATACAAGTTGCTCTTTAAAGAAAGAGCATGGGGGTTTCCCTGGTGGCACAGTGGTTAGGAATCCTCCTGACAGTGCAGGGGACACGGGTTCGAGCCCTGGTCTGGGAAGATCCCACATGCTGCAGAGCAACTAAGCCCGTGCGCCACAACTACTGAGCCTGCGCTCTAGAGCCTGTGCTTCGCAACAAGAGAAGCTACCGCAATGAGAAGCCTGTGCACCGCAACTAAGAGTAGCCCTCGCTCGCCGCAACTAGAGAAAGCCCGCGTGCAGCAACAAGGACCCAATGCAGCCAAAAATAATTAATTTTTAAAAAGAGCATGGTTATGTATTCGAGGTATTGCGGGGGGACTGGAAGCAGGCTTTCTCAGCCTCAGCACCATCGACATTTTGGACCAGATAATTCTCTGTCAGTGGTGGGAGCTGTCCTGTACATTGCAAGATGTATGGCAGTAGACCACAAGCTACCTCAATGAGAAGCCTGTGCACCGCAACTAAGGGTAGCCCTCGCTCGCCGCAACTAGAGAAAGCCCACGTGCAGCAACAAGGACCCAATGCAGCCAAAAATAATTAATTTTTAAAAAGAGCATGGTTATGTATTCGAGGTTTTGCGGGGGGACTGGAAGCAGGCTTTCTCAGCCTCAGCACCATCGACATTTTGGACCAGATAATTCTCTGTCAGTGGTGGGAGCTGTCCTGTACATTGCAAGATGTATGGCAGTAGACCACTACCCACTAGATGGCAGTAGTCACTGCCCCTGCCTCCCCCCCACTTAGTTGTAACAACTGATAATGTGTCCAGACGTTACCAGGTGTCCTCTGGGGGAGCTGAATTCCCAGTTGAGAACCACTGGGCTGCAGTGAATGCAGGGCTTCTCTGGCCAGTATGACTGTCTTCCAGGAGAGAAATACTCTTCACTGGGCTTGAGTGGTGGAGCTGGAGCTGAGATAAGCAGATGGGATTAGAGATTCAAGGAGATGAACTCGACAATATTTGGGTGGACAGACCCATCAGGACAGTCCAGTCCTCAAACCTCCCTCCGCTTCCCTCCTCAACATATTACCCGCTCTGAAAAAAGAATCTGGTGTTCGGAATACTCATGGTCAGATGGCAAAAGGATAACATGTGAAGTATACATTTCATTTTCACTCCTTTGTCATTTGTTGATGCAAGGCTCATGTAGGGTCAAAGTCTGATCAAGGAATTAATTGAAGATCAGCAAGGCGGTGTGTTTCCAGGCTTATTTTGGAATAAGGGAAGTCTAGGGATTTGGAGAGCAAACCCTGAGAAGTGAGGGCAGTGGAGAGAGGGCACTGGAATGAACCTGCATGAGTCACTGGCAGCAAACCTTAGCAGTGAGGGCTGCAATTGTCCGATGTCCCAGCCATCAGCCCACCTGTCTGCAGAGGCCAGCTTGTTCTTTCTTATTGTAATCGTGCCCTCCTTCCCTTGGTTTTTACACAAAGACTAATAATTCTCTATCTCGTGCCTGCCTGTAAGGAAGGATTGTGAGGAATGGTGAGTTCCCAACCCTAAAACACTTGGAATTCATCGGATAAAAGATCCTGCCCTTATTTCTCTACCTACAGAGTGCAGTTTTCTGTAGGAGAGGAAAGGTTGTGTTTTCTGCTCGTATAAAGAAAAAATAGAAACCAAAACCCCTTTCAAGTCAAAGTATTTTTCTTGAGTCAAAAGCACCTCCTGAGCCTCCAGCCAAGTCCATGAAAAGGCTTTGTTAGGTGATCTAAAGCCGCCAGGGTTCACAAAGGTCATCATATCATTCACACTGAGCTTGAGAAGTCTGTCCTTTCTCTGCTTCTCACGTGCAGAGGAAATTGAATGAGAAACTTTCATGTCATTTCTACCCTACCCACACTCTTTTCTTTCTGACTTAATGAGTACAGTCACCCAGAAGATAATCAGTCATGTTATGGTCTATTTTACTGTGAAAGTGTTATTATTAAATTAATGACAATGAAATCACATAAAATTTGGAAAACAATATGAAAACCTGAAAGTCAATTCTTTTCTTCATGGTCAGAAGGCTGGTGCCTTTCCATCCACCTCCCAATATTACTCCTGGACAAAGGTGACCAGGAATCATCACCACAAACCACAGAGCCAGCAGCCAGGACACTGTCCTACCCACTCTCACTTAGAAGTGAGCAGAACGCTCTTTTAGATCCCAATTAACAAGTATAGAAGGGATGGCAGAAATTTGAAAAATTACCTTCAGGTAAACATCACAGTAATAATAGTTGCAGGTAAGAATAAATGCTAAAATTAATAGGCAAAAATATGATGAGAAACAAGATATTGCACACTTACCTGGCAGGGGAGATACCATGATCACAAAGGTGGTTTTCCCAGGGCGAGCCTCATCCATTGCACTCTGGATGTGCTGACTCCTGAGATTTCCCCAAATATGGGAAACTCAACTGCATAATTTGTGGTAGTGGGGGACTGCGTTCGTGCTATCCCCTGGGAAAAAAAAAAAAAGAAACAGGATATTGGCATAGACTCAAAGTACATCCCCACAAAACCCCTAGTAAGTTGGAAGGGAAATAGTAAATTCACAGTGGAGAAACATGTGGTCGAGTTAATATCACCAATGCTGAAACATATCTACATCGTGTGTCTCCTAATAGGATGTCAGCTTGACTGGCTACAGAGTGCCCAGATTCGCCGTCGTTCCTGGGTGAGTCTGTGAGGAACACTAGCATTTGAGTCAGTGGACTCTTTAAAGGAGACTGCCCTCCCCATGATGAATGGGTATCATCCAACCTGTTAAGGGCCTGAATAGAAGCAGGGCAGAAGACAGAAGAAATTCACTCCTTTTTTTCCTGTCTCACCGCTTGAGTGGACATCTCATCTCATCTTCTCCTGCCCTTGGACTGGTATTTACATCTTTGCCTCCCTTGGTTCTCAGGCCTTCTTCGGACTTGGACTGAATTACACCACTGGCTTTCTTGGGTCTCCAGTTTTCAGATGGCAGATTGTGAAACTTCTCAGCCCTCATAATCATGTAAGCCAATTCCTCTTAATAAATCTCCCTTATATAGGTATATATGTATCTATATTTATGTATATGTCAACGAAAAATAGATCAATAGTCAATCTAAGAACGAAATGGAAAATTTTATTGGTGCCAACCTGAGGATTATAACCCCGGAACACAGTGTTTTAGAAAGCTCTGAGGACTGTTCTGCCCCGTTAGAGATCAAAGCACAGTTCATATATGTTTTTGAGACAAAGGGTAATTTGCCAAATGACATATTGACAGTTACACAATCCAGATCTGCAGGTACAAAGTAAGTAGTGAGGGCTTCCCTGGTGGCGCAGTGGTTGCGCGTCTGCCTGCCGATGCAGGGGACGCGGGTTCGCGCCCCGGTCCGGGAAGATCCCATGTGCCGCGGAGCGGCTGGGCCCGTGAGCCATGGCCGCTGAGCCTGCGCGTCCGGAGCCTGTGCTCCGCAACGGGAGAGGCCACGGCAGTGAGAGGCCCGCGTACCGCAAAACAAAAAACAAAAAGAAAACAAAACAAGACAAAACAAAAACCTTGCTAGGGGGGACTTCCCCGGTGGCACAGTGGTTAAGAATCCACCTGCCAATGCAGGGGACACGGGTTCGAGCCCTAGTCCAGGAAGATCCCACACACCACAGAGCAACTAAGCCTGTGTGCCACAGCCACAGAGCCTGCACTCTAGAGCCCGTGAGCCACAACTACTGAGCCCGTGTGCCACAACTACTGAAGCCCACGCACCTAGAGCCCGTGCTTGGCAACAAGAGAAGCCACCACCATAAGCCCGAGAGCTGCAATGAAGAGTAGCCCCCACTCACCGCAGCTAGATAAAGCCCACGCACAGCAACAAAGACCCAAAGCAGCCAAAAATAAATAAATAAAATAAATAAATTTATTTTTTAAAAAAAGCTTGCTAGGAGGGGAGTGTATTGAATAGTACCATGACCTGTGGCTGTACCCTGGGATCTGAATAGTTAGGCTTTTATCTGGGCCAAGCATTCACTGTCTGAGCAACAAGAGTCTGTACTTTGCCCTGGTGCTCATCCCACTTGGAATTTGGAACCACAGTGAGTCAGAATGTCCAATAAACCTCAGTAAAAAAAAAGAGGTTACTCCAGCAAGATCTAGTTTATGTTCCCTTTCAGAATTCAAAGGTAAGGATGACTTAGCAATACTATTTTGATGAAACAAGCCTTTTTTTGGTAACAGTGTTGAGAGTTCGTTGGTTTAGTTATAGATTTAAATCAGTTTCCTCTACAAAGTATCAGCAGAAAGCCAGCACTGTTCAGAGAAGACAAGCTGTGGCCTGATGTCAAATATGTAAATGGGAATTTAAAGTAGAAGCAACATTGCTAAGATGTAAGCAAAATATCTTGCAGGTTCCATGAACTGTGAATTCTCAAATATCTGGAAATACAACCAGGTATTTCTTTTCTTTGTTTTCTTTTTTTTTTCTCTTTTAATTTAATTGATTTTTAACCATGTATTTCTGTGTCACTAAAGGGGCCAAGGAGAGGTCTTCAGGGCTGGGATTAACTTAGGCTACTGAATGCTCAGAAGGGCCATAGAGTGAACCTGATTCCTCCTGTTGATTGGAAAGACTCCCGTCCTGATCCTTACTTGGGGAGGTTCAGAGACCTGCCCTCCTAGTTGTGGTGTGTGTTTGCCTTTCTACCACTTCTCCCTGCTGATAGGAAGGACCATCCCAGAAGTGCCAAGACTTTACAAGAAGGCAGTTTAAGGGGGATGTGGAATGCGGCATGGGAGGTTGGGGCAATGCAGATGGTGCATCAGCCCAACAATTAGTACCTCTGTGTGGTTGCTAGGAGGCTACATTGACATGGAAAATAAAGCGCTACACTTCCTGGAAGCACCAGGAAACCACCTCCGGAGAGACTTCTGACAAGATGGTGGTTCTGCCCACCTCGAGTGAGTTCTTCCTGGAGCTGTTGTCCTGGAAGGACAATAAACACCACACCCCTGAGAGACACGTGGTGTCAGCAGCTGACCCTTTAACCACAGGAAGAGCACATGTGAGGCTGCCCAGAAATACCGGCTGAAACTTGGAGCAGGTAGGCTCCATTGATTTTACAAATGGGGGTTAGGCCAGGGACTGTTGCCAAGTTTCCATGCTCTTACTTTATCCTTGAGTCAATGTAGCTGGAACGTTTACTCAGCTAAGTGAGCCTTGGGTTTCCTGCACCCTGTCTCTACATTATCTGTCTCTACAATGGCGCCCACAGCTCTGTGACAGCAGGGACCCCAGCCTTTGGTACTGGAGGAACCAGTACCAAAGTTCGGGGAAGTTTGCAAGAGAACACACTGCTGGCCTCAGGCATTGAACTATCCCTAAACTCCAGGATCCCTATAAGAATCCCAGCTGTGGGCAAAACCGTGGGTTTAACTTGCTGGAAGGTGCGGTGCCATGTCTTTTGGACTTTATAATCATACTATGAGGAGAATATCGGACATTCCCCTCTCTGTTGTAGCCATCTCGAACTCCTGGCGGTTTTCCTACCGCCAAAATGCAGGCCATTCTTGACAAATCAATCTCTCTCTCTCTCTCTCTGTCTCTCTCTTTCTCTGTCTCTCTCTCTCTCTCTCCATTGCTGAGCTGGTCTACAGTAGTAATCTTTGACACATGCTTCTCCCTTCTCCCTTAATTTAGTCAAGCAAGTAGTCTGTTTGTTTCACCTTTGACAGTGTTTACGTCCAGTTCTTTTACTGTGCTGTGGCCAGTGCTGCATTTTAAGCTCTTGAAGTTGGGTTCAACTGTCTACATACCAACCATCACGCTAACTGCAGAGATAAAAGTAAATACAAGATTTCGTCCCCGTGATCAAGTTGTTATTATGTTTTGGGCAAAACGTAAAGATGGGAAAAGCTGCATGTTTTTTGTGGACCAAACTTTGAATATATTGCCTTAAAATTAAAAAAAAATTGTTTTTGCTTGTTCTGGTTATATTTTTTCTGTGATCAGTACTTTGATAGGATGCTACCTGCTATCCTCAAGTCCTTCTTCAAGGAAGTAAGTACCCACCCAAACCAGCAAACCAACAAATAACAGAAAAAATCCCTATGTTACAGCTCACTATACATCAGGCAATGGTCTACGTGCTTAATAAAAATTAGCTCATGTTATAAATATAGCTCACAACGCTTTGATAACGTTAATTGTTACTATTATTCCCATTACATAGATGAAAAAACTGAGTACAGAGAACTTAAGTAAATTCCCCCAAACTTTTATGACATAAACTGCAAAACTAGTATTCAGATCTAGGTGGATGCCTGACTTCAGGTCTTAAGCTGAATCCTCCAGGTCTTAGGCTCTTAAGTACTACACCAGTGGCTTTCAAACTTATTGGACTGGGACCCATAGTTAGAAATATAAATATTTATTTATTTATTTTTGGCTGCGTTGGGTCTTTGTTGCTGTGCACGGGCTTTCTATTGTTGCAGTGAGCAGGAGCTACTCTTCGTTGCGGTGGCTTCTCTTGTTGTGGAGAATGGGCTCTAGGCGTGCGGGCTTCAGTAGTTGTGGCTCGCGGGCTCTAGAGCGCAGGCTCAGTAGTTGTGGTGCACGGGCTTAGTTGCTCCATGGCATGTGGGATCTTCCCGGACCAGGGCTCGAACCCGTGTGCCCTGCATTGGCAGGCAGATTCTTAACCACTGTGCCACCAGGGAAGTCCCAGAAATATCAGTATTTGCGGTATTTCTCTGGTGGTCCAGTGGTTAAAACTCCACACTTCCACTGAAGGGGGTGAGGGTTTGATCCCTGGTTGGTGAACTAAGATCCTTCATGCTGCATGGTGAGGCCTAAAAAAAAAGAAATATATTTTGTATTGTGACCCAGTATTATCTCAACTATTCAGATGATGAAATTGAAGCACAGAAGGTTTAATAAAATTTCTCATGTAAAGGGCAGAGCTGGAATTTGAACACAAAAATCTGGTTTCAGAATCTGTTCTCTTATTTCATGTGGTGTCACACAGTATGAGCTTAATAGATATGTTTAATACTTATCCTAGGGCTTCCCTGGTGGCGCAGTGGTTGCGCGTCCGCCTGCCGATGCAGGGGAACCGGGTTCGCGGCCCGGTCTGGGAGGATCCCACATTGCCGCGGAGCGGCTGGGCCCGTGAGCCATGGCCGCTGAGCCTACGCGTCCGGAGCCTGTGCTCCGCAACGGGAGAGGCCACAACAGTGAGAGGCCCGCGTACCACAAAAAAAAAACAAAAACTCATCCTAGTGGGAATTATAGGATACTTGCTTTAGCTTTGCCATTTGTAGTTTTCTGGGATGAGAAGCAAGAGACTTCTTCCCTGAAATCTCCACAAAGGTGGTATGGCATCATGGAGAAAAGATGGGCATTTTCTGGGGTCCAAAAAATCCCCGTTTTTCTCCTCATTGAGCCAGCTCTGTGAATTTTTTTTTTTTTTTTTTTTTTTTTGTGGTACGCAGGCCTCTCAC
>NC_041226.1:66723399-66724335 GCF_002837175.3 Physeter macrocephalus
CCAGCCGCTCCGCGGCATGTGGGATCTTCCCAGACCAGGGCACGAACCTGTGTCCCCTGCATCAGCAGGCGGATTCTCAACCACTGCGCCCCCAGGGAAGTCCAGCTCTGTGAATTCTAACGGAATTGGCCAATAACTTTCTACAATTTCAAGTCATTAAGTAATTTGTAGAATTAAATGCAGAACCGTAGGCAAATAGACATTTAGAAACGATCTTATAGTCATATCTTGATTATTATTTTTCACAAAATTATCTCATTGGACCTCAGAACAATTTATAATATATTAGAAATCGTATGTAAGAATGTTTCACTAGAGGTTTAACAACTTTATTGATCTTCTCAAAGAGCCAGCTTTGGATTCATTTTCACAGCCATTTTGCTGTTTGCTATTTCATCAACTTACACTTTGATCTTTATTATTTACTTTCTTGCTTAATTTGGGTTTTATTGCTCTACCTTTTCTAGTTAAGGGAAAAGCTGAGGCCAATTATTTGAGACCTTTTTCTCCTTTCTAATGTAGTCATTTAGTGCTATAACTTCTCCCTAAATACTGATTTGCTGGCATTCTATAAATTCTAACATGTTCTGTTTTCACTTTCAATCAGCTCAAAATATTTTCTAATTTTCCTCTTGATTTCTTCTTTGATCCATGGGTTATATAAAAATATATTATTTCATTTCCAAATATTTGAGGATTTTCCCAATATCTTTTTTTTTTTTTGGCCGTGCCGCGCTGCATGGCATGTGGGATCTTAGTTCCCTTATCAGGGATGGAACCCGCGCCCCCTGCATTGGAAGTGCAGAGTCTTAACCACTGGACCGCCAGGGAAGTCCCCAAGCAGTCAACTATCTTTTAAAGAGATTTAAATACTCAGAAAAAATCTTAGTATTTATTACTTAATTTTTTTTTTTTTTTTTTGCGGTACACGGGCCT
>NC_041226.1:66724494-66727462 GCF_002837175.3 Physeter macrocephalus
GAACCCGCGTCCCCTGCATCGGCAGGTGGACTCTCAACCACTGCGCCACCAGGGAAGCCCCTTAATATTATTTAATACTTAGCATATGCTTTCCAAGTAGTGACTATTTCCAGTGCTCTTCATTCTTGTGTGTAGGTTCAGAGTTCCACCTGATAATATCTTTCTTATGCATGAAGGACTTTCTGTAACATTTCTGTAGTGTGAGTCTGCTGTGATGCATTCTTTTAGCTTTTGTATGATTGCAAAAGTCTTTTGCTTTTTTTAAAAAATAAATTTATTTTATTTATTTATTTTTGGCTGCGTTGGGTCTTCATTGCTGTGTGCGGGCTTTCTCTAGATGCAGCGAGCGGGGGCAACTCTTTGTTGTGGTGCGTGGGCTTCTAATTGCGGTGGCTTCTCTTGTTGCGAAGCATGGGCTCTAGGCGCGGAGGCTTCAGTCGTTGCGGCTCACGGGCTCTAGAGCACAGGCTCAGTAGTTGTGGCGCACGGGCTTAGTAGCTCCGCAACATGTGTGATCTTCCCAGAGCAGGGCTCGAACCCGTGTTCCCTGCATTGGCAGGCAGATTCTTAACCACTGTGCCAGCAGGGAAGCCCGTCTTTTGCTTTTTTAAAAATGTTGTAAAATTCTTATAAATTTGATGGAACAAAGGTCATTTGCTTCAGAGCAAGAGATATCCCTGCTAAAGGGAAATTGGAAAGAGAAGGCCTTGCAAGAGGGACTCAAAAGCAACTTTATCAAGGCATATTTTTTATGTCATATAATGCCCTCCTTTCAGTTGTACAATTCCATGATTTTCAGTAAATGTACCAAGTTGTTTTCACTTTTGCTTTTGAAAGATAATTTTGCTACTTACACAATTCTAGTTTCACAGGTTTTTTTTTCCCTCAATATTTCTTTTTTTTTTTTTTTTTTTGTGGTATGCAGGCCTCCCTCTGCTGTGGCCTCTTCCGTTGCGGAGGACAGGCTCCGGACGCGCAGGCTCAGCGGCCATGGCTCACGGGCCCAGCCGCTCCGCGGCATGTGGGATCCTCCCAGACCGGGGCGCGAACCCGGTTCCCCTGCATCGGCAGGCGGACGCGCAACCGCTGCGCCACCAGGGAAGCCCAATATTTCTTTTTTTTTTAACATCTTTATTGGAGTATAATTGCTTTACAATGGTGTGTTATCCCTCAATATTTCAATGACTCTATACCAATATCTTTTTTCTTGAATTTGTTTCTGACAAAAACTTTGTTGTCCTCTCAATCTTTGTTCCTGGTGTTTTTTTTTTTTTTTTATGGCACTGCGTGGCTTGCAGGATCTTAGTTCCCTAACTAGGGATCAAACCCAGGCCCATGGCAGTGAAAATGCTGAGTCCTAACCACCAGACTGCCAGGGAATTCCCTCCTCTGTATTTAACATGTCCTTTTTCTTTGCTTTTTTCCTCAGGATGTATTTAAAGTTTCCTCTTTGTCATTGGCTTTGAGCAATTTGATTATGATGCACTTTAATATAGATTTCTTTGTATTTCTTATTTTAGCATTAATTGTGCATCTGTGATCCATGGGTTTAAAGTTTTCATCAAATTTGGAAATTTTTTTTTCAAATATATTTCCCCTTTCTCCATTCAGGGCCTTCAACTACACATCTATTAGGCTGTTTGAAGTTGTCCCACAGCTTACTGATGCACTTTGTTTTTTATTTTTTTAATTTATTTTTTATCTCTGTGTTTTATTTTGGACAGTTTGTATTGCGACATCTTCAAATTAACTAATCTTTTCTTCTACAATGTCTAAACTGCCTAATTTGATTATTTTTTCACCTCAAAAATTGTAGTCACTAGAGTTCAATTTGAGTCTTTTTATATCTTATTTGCCTTTATTCAACCTTTTGAACATATGGGAAATAGTTATTATAGCTGCTTTAATGTCTTTGTCTGATTCTAACATCTGTGTTAGTTTTAGGTTAGTTTCAATTAATTGATTATTTTCCTTATTATAAGTTGTATTTTCTATGTCTCTGCATGTATTTTTGTATAATCTTTCATTAGGTGTCAGCCATTGTGAAATTTAACTTGTTGCAGGCTGGATATTTTTATAAGCCCATAAATATTATTGAGCTTTATTCTGCAATGTGTTGCTTAGAAGTTGGATTCTTTAGGGTCTTGCTTTTGTAATTTATTAGGAGGCTCTGGAGTAGTAGTTAGTCTAGAGCTAATTATTCCCCATTATTGAGGCAAGATCTTCCTGAATACTCTGCCCAATCCCCATAAATTATGAGTTTTTCAATCTGGCTATTGATGACAGACATGATTCCTAGTCCTGTGTAAGCACCAATGCTTGTTTCCTCTCATTCTTTCAGATGAGTCTTTCTCAAGCCCCGGGTTTCCTCACGTGCATGTGCTGATCTGTATTCTAGTGAATGCTTTTTTTTTTTGAATTTTATTTAATTTATTGTTTTATACAGCAGGTTTTTGTTAGTTATCCATTTTATACATATTAGTGTATACATGTCAATCCCAATTTCCCAATTCATCAGACCACCGCCACCCTCTGACACTTTCCCCCCTTGGTGTCCATACATTTGTTCTCTACATCTGTGTCTCTATTTCTGCCCTGCAAACCAGTTCATCTGTACCATTTTTCTAGGTTCCACATATATGTGTTAATATACGATATTTGTTTTTCTCTTTCTGACTTACTTCATTCTGTATGACAGTCTCTAGATCCATCCATGTCTCAACAAATGACCCAATTTCGTTCCTTTTTATGGCTGAGTAATATTCCATTGTATATATGTACCACAGCTTCTTTATCCATTTGTCTGTCGATGAGCATTTAGGTTGCTTCCATGACTTGGCTATTGTAAATAGTGCTGCAATGAACATTGGGGTGCATTTTTGAATTATGGTTTTCTCTGGATATATGCCCAGTAGTGGGATTGCTGGGTCGTATGGTAGTTCTATTTTTAGTTTTTTTTTTTTTTTTT
>NC_041226.1:66727949-66733347 GCF_002837175.3 Physeter macrocephalus
CCATTTTGAGTTTATTTTTGTGTATGGTGTTAGGGAGTGTTCTAATTTCATTCTTTTACATGTAGCTGTCCAGTTTTCCCAGCACCACTTATTGAAGAGACTGTCTTTTCTCCAATGTATATCCTTGCCTCCTTTGTGATAGATTAGTTGACCATGGGTGCGTGTGTTTTTCTCTGGGCTTTCTATCCTGTTCCATTGATCTATATTTCTGTTTTTGTGCCAGTACCATATTGTCTTGATTACTGTAGCTTTGTAGTATAGTCTGAAGTCAAGGAGTCTGATTCCTCCAGCTCCGTTTTTTTCCCTCAAGACTGCTTTGGCTATTCGGAATCTTTTATGTCTCCATCCAAATTTTGAGATTTTTTGTTCTAGTTCTGTAAAAATGCCATTGGTAATTTGATAGGGATTGCATTGAATCTGTAGATTGCTTTGGGTAGTATAGTCATTTTCACAATATTGATTCTTCCAATCCAAGAACATGGTATATCTCTCCATCTGTTTGTATCATCTTTAATTTCTTTCCTCAGTGTCTTATAGTTTTCTGCATACAGGTCTTTTGTCTCTTTAGGTAGGTTTATTCCTCGGTACTTCATTCTTTCTGTTGCAATGGTAAATGGGAGTGTTTCCTTAATTTCTCTTTCAGATTTTTCATTATTAGAGTATAGGAATGCAAGAAATTTCTGTGCATTAATTTTGTATCTTGCAACTTTACCAAATTCATTGATTAGCTCTAGTAGTTTTCTGATGGCATCTTTAGGATGCTCTATGTATAGTATCATGTCATCTGAAAACAGTGACAGTTTACTTCTTTTCCAATTTATATTCTTTTTATTTCTTTTTCTTTGATTGTGTGGCTAGGACTTTCAAAACTGTGTTGCATAATAGTGGCGAGAGTGGACATCCTTGTCTTGTTCCTGATCTTAGAAGAAATGCTTTCAGTTTTTCACCATTGAGAATGATGTTTGCTGTGGGTTTGTCGTAGATGGGCTTTATTATGTTGAGGTAGGTTCCCTCTATGCCCACTTTCTGGAGAGTTTTTATCATAAATGGGTGTTGAATTTTGTCAAAAGCTTTTTCTGAATCTATTGAGATGGTCATATGGTTTTTATACTTCAATTTGTTAATATGGTGTATCACATTGATTGATTTGCATATTTGGAAGAATCCTTGCATCCCTGGGATAAATCCCACTTGATCATGGTGTATGATCCTTTTAATGTGCGGTTGGATTCTGTTTGCTAGTGTTTTGTTGAGGATTTTTGCATCTATATTCATCAGTGATATTGGTCTGTAGTTTTTTTGTAGTATCTTTGTCTGGTTTTGGTATCAGGGTGATGGTGGCCTAATAGAATGAGTTTGAGAGTGTTCCTCCTTCTGCAATTTTTTGGAAGAGTTGGAGAAGGATCGGTGTTAGCTCTTCTCTAAATGTTTGATAGAATTCACCTGTGGAGCCATCTGGTCCTGGACTTTTGTTTCTTGGAAGATTTTTAATCATACCTTCAATTTCGTTACTTATGATTGGTCTGTTCATATTTTCTCTTTCTTCCTGGTTCATTCTGGGAAGGTTATACCTTTCTATGAATTTGTCCATTTCTTCCACGTTGTCCATTTTATTGGCATACAGTTGCTTGTAGTAATCTCTTATGATCCTTTGTATTTCTGCAGTGTCTGTTGTTACTTCTCCTTTTTCATTTCTAATTTTATTGATTTGTGTCCTCCCTAATTTTATTGATTTGTGTGTCCGTCTCCCTCTTTTTCTCGATGAGTCTGGCGAAAGGTTTATCAATTTTGTTTATCTTCTCAGAGAATGAGCTTTTAGTTTTATTGATCCTTGCTATTGTTTTGTTTGTTTCTATTTCATTTATTTCTACTCTGATCTTTATGACTTCTTTCCTTCTACTAACTTTGGGTTTTGTTTGTTCTTCTTTCTCTAGTTCCTTTAGGTGCAAGGTTAGATTGTTTATTTGAGATTTTTCTTGTTTCTTGAGGTAAGATTGTATTGCTATAAACTTCCCTCTTAGAACTGCTTTTGCTGCATCCCATACATTTTGGATCGTGTTTTTGTTGTCATTTGTCTCTAGGTATTTTTTTTATTTCTTCTTTGATTTCTTCAGTGATCTCTTGGTTGTTTAGTAACATATTGTTTAGCCTGCATGTGTTTGTGGTTTTTACGGGTTTTTTTTCCCTGTATTTGATTTCTAATCTCATAGTGTTTTGGTCAGAAAAGATGTTTGATACGATTCAATTTTCTTAAATTTACCGAGGCTTGATTTGTAACCCAAGATGTGATCTATTCTGGAGAATGTTCCGTGTGCACTTGAGAAGAAAGTGTAATCTGCTGTTTTTGTATAGAATGTCCTATAAATATCAATTAAATCTGTCTGGTCTATTGTGTCATTTAAAGCTTGTGTTTCCTTGTTAATTTTCTGTTTGGATGATCTGTCCATTGGTGTAAGTGAGATGTTAAGGTCCGCCTCTAGTATTATGTTACTGTTGATTTCCTCTTTTATAGCTGTTAGCAGTTGCCTTATGTTCCATTCATGTTTAAGGTAATTATCTATATGTATGTAACTGTGACCATTTTCTTAAATGCTATGGGTTTGTTTTTGTAGGTCCTTTTCTTCTCTTGTGTTTCCCACTTAGAGAAGTTCCTTTAGCATTTGTTGTAGAGCTGGTTTGGTGGTGCTGAATTCTCTTAGCTTTTGTTTGTCTGGAAAGCTTTTGCTTTCTCCGTCAAATCTGAATGAGATCCTTGCTGGGTAGAGTAATCTTGGTTGTCGGTTCTTCCCTTTCATCACTTTAAATATATCATGCCACTCCCTTCTGGCTTGTAGGGTTTCTTCTGAGAAATCAGCTGTTAACCTTATGGGAGTTCCCTTGTATGTTATTTGTCGTTTTTCCCTTGTTGCTTTCAATAATTTTTCTTTGTGTTTAATTTTTGTGAATTTGATTTCTATGTGTCTTGGCGTGTTTCTCCCTGGGTTTATCCTGCCTGGGACTCTCTGCACTTCCTGGACTTGGGTGGCTATTTTCTTTTCCATGTTAGGGAAGTTTTCGACTGGAATCTCTTCATATATTTTCTCTGGTCCTTTCTCTCTCTCTTCTCCTTCTGGGACCCCTATAATGTGAATGTTGTTGCATTTAATGTTGTCCCAGAGGTCTCTTAGGCTGTCTTCATTTCTGTTTATTCTTCTGTCTTTATTCTGTTCTGCAGCAGTGAATTGCACCATTCTGTCTTCCAGGTCACTTATCAGTTCTTCTGCCACAGTTATTCTCCTATTGATTCCTTCTAGTGTATTTTTCATTTCAGTTTTTGTATTGTTCATCTCTGTTTGTTTGTTCTTTAATTCTTCTATGTTTTTGTTAAACCTTGCATCTTCTCAATCTTTGCCTCCATTCTTTTTCCGAGGTCCTGGGTCATCTTCACTATTATTATTCTGAATTCCTTTCTGGAAGGTTGCCTATCTCCACTTCATTTAGTTGTTTTTCTGGGGTTTTATCGTGTTCCTTCATGTGGTACAAAGTCCTCTGCCTTTTCATTTTGTCTATCTTTCTGTGAATGTTGTTTTCCTTCTACCGGCTGCAGAATTGTAGTTCTTCTTACTTCTGCTTTCTGGTCTCTGGTGGATGAGGCTATCTAAGAGGCTTGTGGAAGTTTCGTGATGGGAGGGACTGGTGGTGTGTAGAGCTGGGCATTGCTCTGGCGGGCAGAGCTCAGTAAAACTTTAATCTGCTTGTCTGCTGATGGGTGGGGTTGGGTTCCCTCCCTGTTGGTTGTTTGGCCTGAAGTGACCCAACACTGGAGCCTACCTGGCTCTCTGTTGGGGCTAATGGCAGACTCTGCTAGGGCTCATGCCAAGGAGTACTTTCCAGAACTTCTGCTGCCAGTGTCCTTGCCCCCCCCCACCCCGCCTCTGCAGAAGACCCTCCAACACTAGCAGGTAGGTCTGGTTCAGTCTCCTATGGGGTCACTGCTCCCTTCCCTGGGTCCCAATGCGCACACTACCCTGTGTGTGCCCTCCAAGAGTGGAGTCTCTGTTTCCCCCAGTCCTGTCGAAGTCCTGCAATGAAATCCTGCTAACCTTCAAAGTCTGATTCTCTGGGAATTCCTCTTCCCATTGCCAGACCCCCAGGTTGGGAAGCCTGACGTGGGGCTCAGAACCTTCTCTGCAGTGGGTGGACTTCTGTGTTATAATTGTTCTCCAGTTTGTGAGTCACCCACCCAGCAGTTATGGGATTTGGTTTTATTGTGATTGCGCCCCTCCTACCATCTCATTGCGGCTTCTCCTTTGTCTTTGGATGTGGGGTATCTTTTTTGGTGAGTTCCAGCGTCTTCCTGTTGATGATTGTTCAGCAGTTTGTTGTGATTCTGGTGCTCTCGCAAGAGGGAGTGAGCACACATCCTTTTACTCTGTCATCTTGAACCAATCTCCTCTAGTGAATTCTTGAGGGATTCTTTCTGTGCAGCTCTTTAACCACTTTGGTCTCCCTGGACCCTTGGCTCAAACTTCTTGACTCAGAGACTCCTGTGGGCTCTGCCCAGGTGCCCACTTCCTGCACCCTGGCCAGGACAGTATGCTGAATCAGGTGTTGGCTCACCTTGTTGTTTTTCTGTGTCTCAGGGGTCACTGCCCTTCATTGTTTCATGTCCAGTGTCTTAAAGTTACACATATCTTTCTGATTTATTGTTGTTCTTCTTCTTTCAAGTGAAAGAATAAATCTAGTCCCTCTTATTTCATCTTGACTGGAAGCAGAAGTCTGTCAAAGTTATATTTTTGAAAGTTAAATTTCATTCAAAGGTAATTATAGGCAAAAATTAGATGAATCTTCCCCTGAGCGCTTTTCTTTTAAAGAACATTATCCACCAACACCCCTTTGTCTAATTTTAAAGTAATTTATAGGATTGCTAGGATCTGGATAGAAATAGTTAAGCCAAAAGGTAAATTATACAGACATTTTCCCCAACTATGCATCTTTCTTATCATTTAGCAATGATTCCTAATCAAATATAAGACTGCTCTTGGGGGCTCATTCTCCCTCTCCTGGAGTTTCAGAAGCAGAAAACCTTCCCCACTCCCACCCACCAGCCCCAGCCAGAAAGCACATGTGGTTGCATTTATTTATCAAAGTATTCCAATCAGTCCAGGTAACATCACACAGAAATTGTGGGCAGAAGTCACCTTGACCAAGTCACCTGATGTTTCTCATTTCATTTTCTCCCATCTCTAGCTACAAACACAAATCTGCTCAGTTGCATTGCTTTGAGAATAAAATGTACAGGGATTTGAACTTAAAATCTGTGTTCTTCCCCCAAATAATTAAATCATTATTCTGTACTTTTTATTTTTTATTTTTTTAAAATTTTAAAATTTATTTTATTTACTTTTTTTTTTTTTTT
>NC_041226.1:66734199-66735237 GCF_002837175.3 Physeter macrocephalus
CTCCCAACCACTGCACCACCATGGAAGCCCTGTGACTTCTTTTACTTAATTTGTTTTTAATCTATAATTTCAGTTCTCTGAGATCAAAGGGATGACTAACAGGGTGAATGAATTCACCTCTTCCTGGTGCCTCGGGCATCACTGTGCTTTAAGATTACAAGTCCAGGGAAGGAAATATTCCTGGTTGGTGTCATCAGAGCTTGAAATCCCATTGGGGTGACAGGATACGTTCATAGAAAGATAAACATATATCAAGCACCAAAGGCTGGAAGAGACAGAAAGAGCAGGAGTAATTTACATGAAGGAGCCATCACCATGGCCTCCAGTTTAAGAAACAGATCATATAAGCCCTTCAGTATGATCTTCTTCATCCAGTCCAAGAACAAGCACAACCACCGAACTTTCGTTTTTCCAACAAAACGCTCGAGTACCCACGTGCCTTATTCACAAGAAGTTCAGTGTTTCCTTCTCTCCTTGGATCATCTTCATATATGCTCCCCCACCCACTGTGTTTAAGAAACCTGGGTCTCACTCAGTCTTCCTCCGTGCAGATGGATGGTTTTGGAAATACACAGAGTCATGTTTTTCTGGACCAGATACTGACTGTTGCACTATTCGGTACCGGGAATGGATCACAAAAAAAAACAGACCCTCAAGATGGGAATCTGAGGTTGGTCATCAAATTGACTGGGCTGGAATATAGTGACAACCCTATGGCCAAAGAAAAATAGGACCCGGGTCGGGTAGGGCATCAATGGCAAAAGAGGTGTTTGAATTATGGCCTGTGACTGCCTTGGATGAAGTACTTCTCAAAGGCAAGGCTTTGGGACACTGGGTGGCTACTGCATTTAACGTTTCGTTTCATTGGGAATGATGGTGCAAGGATCGTGAGGTTGGATGACTACTCCTTACTGTACCAAGGGGCCTTAAATAAAGAAAATGAGGGCTTCCCTGGTGGCGCCGTGGTTGAGAGTCCGCCTGCCGATGCAGGGGACGCGGGTTCGTGCCCCGGTCCGGGAGGATCCCACGTGCCGCGGG
>NC_041226.1:66735378-66743487 GCF_002837175.3 Physeter macrocephalus
CAAACTCAGGACTTTAAATACTCAATTTAAGGCCATCAGAGAACCCAATAACTTCTATGCTAGCCCTAGAATAATCACTGATCTCTTGTAGCCACAGGACTGATAGAGACCTACTACTGATTCAGACCTTGGTCTGAAGAATTACGAGAGAAACTGATTTAGCAGCCTCTCCAGTTTTCTGGCATAAACCTTAGGACATTAATTGAGAACTGGGACTCTGAGAACTGAAATGGGGACATCTGTGTGGATTTGAACAAATGAAATGATTTTGAAACACCAAAGGTCCCTAAGTCACCATTACAAGCGGATTCACTCTCTTCTCCGTGTCCAAGGAGACGAGACTCCTTTTCCTGGTTGGAAACACCCTGTTAGGTTGGAGTGCTATTTTACAGGATAAGGTACGTGCTTTGGGTCAGAAATTAAATTAATATTTCTCCCACAGTCAGACACTGGTCCAGGGTATAGGTGGTAGAAGTTGGAATAGCGCCTCTCAGTCTCACACCTGAAATGTGCTTCCCATTCCTGCATTTTTAATGTCTGAAGATTTAGTGGACTTACTTTATTTCTGAGGGGAGCGTGCGTCCACCAGGAGACACATCAATGGTTCCAGGTAAACTGCTTCTCTTGCCACTGAATCAATATGCAGAGAAGGAGGTAAATTACTGACTGGAGTAATTGATTACAATTATAAGAGGATGTAGGGTTGCTACCACACGGTAGGGCAGGTAAGACTTGGTCAAACCAGGGACTCTCTGGAATGCATCTTAATACCCTCAAGTCCAGTAATTAAGGTTAAAAGAATGACTGTATTCATCCAATTAAAGATTCTGATCCTTCAGGAGTGAAGATTTAGGTCACAATACCACATAAAGAATCCCAACCAGCTGACTTCCTGGCTGAAGTGAAAGGGAAGATGGAATGGGTAATAGGAACAAATTATAAATATCAACTAAAGGCTCAGGATCAGCTATAGAAATGAGGGCTACAGCAGCTAGGCATGTTTTCTACTTTGTTGTTATGTACATGTTATTTATGATGAACCTCAAGAACGTTATGCTAAGTGAAATAAGCCAGTCACAAAAGGACAAGTACTGTGTGATTACACTTATATGAGTTACCTAGAGGAGTCAGATTCAGAGAGAATAAAAGTAGTTGCCAGGGGCTGGGGGAGCTGCGAACGGAGAGATACTGTTTAATGGGTACAGAGTTTCAGTCTGTGAACGTAAAGAAGTTCTGGAGATGGATGGTAGTGATGGTAGCACAACATCATGAAAGTACTTAACTGCCAATGAAGTGATACCTTAAAAATGATTAAAATGGCAAATGTTACATTGTGTGTGTTTTACCATAGTTTCTTTAAAAAGCGCAAGACAGAGTTGTCAGATGTAGGCTCAAATATGGGTAGAAGAGCGTGTATGGAGTAGTCAAAGGGGGCAGAGCAAAACGAGCTTGGTCAACTCGAGTCTCCTACCCCGAAGTCCATCCTTCTTCTTCTTCTTCTTTTTTTTTTTTTAAAGAAAAAAAGAAGTCCATGTTCTTTAATGTACAAAAAAGTATGAGTAGAACCAAAAGCAAATTAAACATTCTCACATTCTCACTTTTGTTCATGCCACAATCTAGTTCTTTATATTACCTTTACTATTCAAACAACAGAAAGTAGGTGGCAGTTTAGGGATTGGGAAAGAGATAAAACC
Organism: Physeter macrocephalus; assembly: GCF_002837175.3. Lineage (NCBI taxonomy): Eukaryota > Metazoa > Chordata > Mammalia > Artiodactyla > Physeteridae > Physeter > Physeter macrocephalus. Next base: position 66,737,073 of record NC_041226.1, read on the forward strand.
CCAAACAACATTTCTACTGTGTTTACTCTATGCTGTGTATACAGCCATCCTTTACTAGGCTCCTCTAGAGAGCTGGGGCTAGGATTCTGGAGACCCCTTTTCCCAGACTCCCTTGCTGGTTTGTTCCTGTTAGATTCTGTCAGCAGGAGGCACCAGAGGGAGATCTGAGGCCAGGGGAGGGAAAGGAGACTCCATATGTTGGTCTCTGCCAGCATTCCTCCAGCTTCTGGCACCATCTCCAGCCACAGCCCAAGCCCCCCTCAGCGAGGCTAGTGGCAGTTAGAGCCCCAGTGGAGCTGAGCTCCTGATGCCCCGTCCACACCTCCTGGTTTCCCAGAACTCGTCTGCTCGTGGTCTGAGCCCCTGTGGAGTCAGGCGTCTTCCTCAGGGGTCCACACAGCTGCTGAGGCCTTTCCTGAGCACCGGTGGGGTGGACATTGCCCTCAGGAGTCTGAACAGCACCTGCCGTGCCCTTCTCTCAAGCTTTAGTTCTGGTCACCCCCACCTCTTCTCTTTTGTTTCCTCAACCCAAGGGATTTTATCTGCTTCCTGCAGTTATTTGTTTCAGGGTTACCTCAGTATCTCCATTGTGCTCTCAGATTTCCAATACTTAGGTCGCCAGTTTTTTGTGTTAAATCCCTTCTGTTTAAAGTACTAGTGTGGTTTCTTTTTTCCTGATTGGATCCTGATTTATACAAATCAAAACGAAGGGATTAGCAGAAAAAAGAGGGGAGAGAGAGGGAGGCGGGGGGGGGAAGGAAAGGTTTCATAGAACCATTGACCCTCCCCTACACCTGGCAGAAGCAACTTTAAAACCACCAGATAGGAAAACTCACAAAACCATGTCACATGGAACTCTCACAGAGAAGGTAATCTCCTTTGAAGGCCATTACAGTTTGCAAAATCTCAATTACCAGATTAAACAGCAGTTTAGAAATAGCTGAAAAGTGACTTAGTAAATTGGAAGAGAAATCTGAAACTATCCAGATTGTAGCACAGAGAAATGAAGAGATGAAATATATGAAAGCATGAATAAGAGAAACGAAGGTTGGGATGTATGAAACTAGAGGAGAACTGAGGGAGAACAGGTAAAAAGGTCATTTTTGAAGAGAAAATTGTCCAGAATTGAAGAAAAGTAGGAGCCTCCATCTCAAACAGGGCTTTAAAATGACAATAAAATATAAGTGTAGTGTTTTCTACTTATCCTGTATATAACGTATGTATTATATGATTACACTCATCAGTCATAAAAGAGATTTTCAGATTGGACAAGAAACACCATCTATGGGGAAATTCCCTGGCGGTCCAGTGGTTAGGACTCTGGGCTCTCACTACCAAGGGCCTGGGTTCGATCCCTGGTCTGGGAACTAAGATCCCGCAAGCCACATGGCATGGCAAAAAAAAGAAAAAAGAAAAAAAGAAATACCATCTATGCCATTTATAAGAAATCCACCTAAAACACAATGAAATCAGAGGTTTAAAGTGAAGAAAAATGATATACGAAGAAAACATTTCCCCCAACAAAGTTGGTATAGCAATATTAAATGTTATGGACTGAATGTGTGTGTCCCTCCAGCCCCAATTCATATGTTGAAGCCCTAAACTCCTGTGTGACTGTGTTTAGAGGCAGGGCCTTGAGGGAGGTAATCAAGGTTAGATGAGGTCCTAAGGGTAGGGCCTTGATCCAGTAGGACTAGTGTCCTTGTAAGAAGAGAGGGAGAGTCCAGAGCTCTCTTGCTCTCTCTCTCTCTCTCTCTTTCTCTCTCTCTCTGCAAGCACACACTAAGGAAATACCATGTGTGTACACAGCAAGAAGGCAGCCCTCTGAAAGCCAGAAAGAATATTCACTAGAAACCAACCATGCTGGCACCCTGATTTAGAACTTCCAGCCTCCAGGACCGTGAGAAAATAAATTTCTGATTTTTTAGCCACCCAATTTGTGTTTTGTTATGGCAGCCTGACCTGAGTAATACATTAATAGTAGATAAAATAGATCCTGTGGCAAACAAACAAACAAAAAACGAAAGAAAAGAAAAAAGACAAAGTATTATTATGGATAAAGAGGATCAATATTATAGGATTTTAAAAAAATCACAGAAAGTCAGGAGGGGGGAATTGGATGAAGGCAGTCAAAAGGTACAAACTTCCAGTTATAAGATACATAAGTACTAAGGGTGTGATGTACGACATGATAAATATAATGAACACTGCTGTATGTTACATATGAAAGTTGTTAAGAGAGTAGATCCTAAGAGTCTCATCACAAGGAAAAAATCTTTTTCTTTAATTTTGTATTTATATGAGATGATAGCTATTCACTAAACTTATTGTGACAATCATTTCATGTAAATCAAATCATACTGTACACCTTAAACTTATACAGTACTATATGTCAATTATATCTCAATAAAACTGAAAGAAAAACGAAACAAAATTGCAGAAAGTTAAAACAATCCTGAGTTTGTACACTCTGATGATTTAGCATCAATATATAAATCAAAAGTACATAGAATCAAAAGATCATTTGATAGGGACTTCCTTGGTGGTCCAGTGGTAAAGAATCCGCCTTACAATGCAGGGGACAGGGGTTCAGTCCCTGGTCGGGGAACCAAGATCCCACATGCCGCGGGGCAACTAATCCCGTGCGTCACAACTACTGAGCTCGCGTGCCTCAACGTGAGAGCCCACGTGCCACAGACTATAGGGCCCATGCACACTGGAGCCTGCACACCACAACTAGAGAGAGAAAACCCGGATGCCACAACTAGAGAGAAGCCCACGTGCCGCAACAAAGAGCCCACGTGCCTCAACAAAGATCCCACGTGCCACAACTAAGACCCGATGCAGCCAAAATAAATAAATAAATAATAATATTTTAAAAACAGATCATTTGATAAATCCACACATATAGAGATTTTCATACATGCTGCTTAGAAACTCCAGATCAAATACAAAATTAATATAAATGTAAAATTAGTAAGCTTGATCTCAAAGATGTATAGAACTCTGTCCAACAAATAGAGAATTATTAAGTGCATATGAAATATTTTTATAAATGTTTTAGGGCACAAAAGAATTAAAAGAATTGATATCATAGAGAAAACTTTTGCTTGTTAACCATGATGCAGTAAAATTAAAAATAAATTGGAAAAACCCGCAAAGAATATATATTTTATATATTGGGAAACCAAAGCTGGTTGTTTGAAAAGGATAATAGCATAGGTAAAGGTCTGGCAAGGTTAGTCAAGGGAAAAAACAGAGAAAGAGAAGGAAAAGAAATTTTAATTTAAGATTGAAAAAGGGTGTGTAAAAAAGAATACTATAAAGCAATTTAATGCAAATAAAAACCCATAATATATTTTAATTATAATAAGTTCACTTCAACAATCCAAAGATAGTGTAATACCAGAAAATAATGTAATTTGTCATATAACAGATATAGGGAGAAAACCTACATGATATCAATAGATTATAAAATCATTTTATAGCATTCAATATCAATGCACAATTAAGTCTCCCCACTCCACCCAGAAATGTAAACTACAATTAGAAGGGAACTCCCTTAGCCTAAAGGGAACCTAGAAGAAATCTATATCAAATACCATATTTTAGTGGTTAGAAATTAGAAAATGCCTCTTCAAAATCAGCAACCAGATAAGGAGGCTCATTATCACAACTTCTATTGAATATCTCTGTCTTTCTCCTGAATAGCACAAAGGCTTTAAAACTCTTTAATTCAGGGAGGGCATCCCATTCCCTGAATACACTTACAAATATACGTTGAAAAGAATAAAATGGATCCACAAGGAAAGTGTGGGATCCAAGAAGCAACAAAGATCCATAAAATTATCCAACACTTTGGAAATGTCAGTGGGGACACAATTATATTACAATTTTAAAGTTTAGGGAGTTTATTCCACTCATTCTTTTTTATTTAACAAACATTTGTTCATATCCTATCGTCGGAAGTAGGTGTTCAAACTTTTTATTATGGAAAATTTCAAACACATCCAAAAGCAGAATAGTACAATGAACTTCAGCAATTATTAACAATGAAACAAGCTTCAACAATTATTAACGTGTTGTCCATCTTTTTTCATTAAACTCTCCACTTTTGCTGCTTGCCTCCAGTATTTAACCCAACTCCCAGATACGTATAATTTCACCGATAGATACTCCCATACACATCTCTAAGAGATAAAGACTTGAGAAAGATAAACACAATACCCTTATCCCATTTAATAATCACCTTAACATTATGTAATATGTATGTGCTCAGTACTGAGTCAAGAACATGTTGAGAGGACTTCCCTGGTGGCGCAGTGGTTAAGAATCCGCCTGCCAATGCGGGGGACACGGGTTCGAGCCCTGGTCTGGGAAGATCCCACATGCCACGGAGCAGCTAAGCCCGTGCACCGCAACTACTGAGCCTGCGCTCTAGAGCCCACGAGCCACAAGTACTGAGCCTGCGTGCCACAACTACTGAGCCCGTGCACCTACAACCCATGCTCCGCAACAAGAGAAGCCACGGCAATGAGAAGCCCGTGCACAGCAATGAAGAGTAGCCCCCCCTTGCTGCAGCTAGAGGAAGCCCGCGTGCAGCAACGAAGACCCAACGCAGCCATAAATAAATAAATAAATTTATATATTAAAAAAAAAAACATGTTGAGAAACTTAGATGCCTGCTGAAATCTTTATACAGGATCTTGCTACAGTTTTCTTTGGATCCGTCAGTCTTTATAAGCATATGCATTTAATTTGGCATTACATTCCTATATTTATTGAACCCAAGAGGTCATTCCAATGATCACTGCTTCCTTTTCTAAATCACCACAAGCCATCGATTTAATAATGCATTTTGGAATTTTACTTGACAGCAGTTTCTGGAATGATTCATTTCTTCCCTTTGAAATGCTGGATAAATAGCTTCAGTCTTTTTTCTTTTTGGAATAAAAATTTTTATTAGTATAGTTGCTGTGCAGTATTATATAAGTTACAGGTATGCAATATAGTGGTGCACAATTTTTAAAGGTTATACTCCATTTATAGTTTTTATAAAATATTGGCTATGTTCTGTGTACAGTATATCCTTATAGCTTTTTTTTTTGAATTTTATTTTATTTATTTTTTTATACAGCAGGTTCTTATTAGTCATCCATTTTATCCACATCAGTGTATACATGTCAATCCCAATCTCCCAATTCATCCCACCACCACCCCGCCACTTCCCCCGCTTGGTGTCCATACGTTCGTTCTCTACATCTGTGTCTCTAATTAGCTTCAGTCTTATCTTGCTACCAGTCCTTTTCTTTTGTCGTTATTATGCAATAACCTAATCAGATAGTCTGCCACCCAACACCTGAGTCAGAAATTTAAAATGCTCTTGAGGAGAGGTCGGAACATACTTGGAGAGGTGGGAGGGGCTGCAGCGTGGAGGTCAGGGGCCCACAAAGGTAACTTTTCCCCCCCGTCACAGTGATGGGGGACCTGGGTCTGGTGAAAATGCTATGCTGTTTGCCTTTGCTGCATGTTACCTGCCCCACACCCTGGTTTAAAAGCTGAGAGAAGAAGCCAATCAGTACCTCAGACCCTCATGCCTTTTCCATCCTCACCCCTCCCCTCCTTGTCCTTTTGTGTAAAGCCACTCAAATATCAAGGGCTAAGCTTTTAAACAATAGAGAAGTTAGCTTAAGAAAGATTTCAGCTCTGAGACAGAACTCTGGGGAGACCCGGATGGATGTGAGGGCAAGTCCAAGGGCAGATACAAGGGCAGAGGGAATAGAAGGGTGGAGATGGTGGGGACAGGGCAGGGGGCGGAGCGGCCGAGGGGTCCGAGGACACTCACTCGTCTCATCCTCTTCCCTACCTCTCGGTCACGGGCTCACTCGGCAGTCAGGGGGCCGGTTATGGAGACATGACAAGCCTTCTCTTGGCCTCAGCCCTGCTCTTCTGGGGAAGGTGAGTGAAGTATGCGCTACATCTCTGTTTTAAAAGCACGGCCATAAATGCATGTACAGCGATGCAGCCCCTGGCGAGGTCTGTAGGGAGACTCTCTTCTCTGCACTCTAGGTCTGGGAGGCATCTGCCGGCGATGTCCCTGACAGGTTCCCCTGTGAACTCTAGGCCGAGTTCCTAATTCATTTGATCCACTTCCCCAGGGGAGCTCCCCTGTGTGGCTTTTTGTCTAATCTGAGTTTTCCAAGTGATGTCCCTATACCTTGCCAAACTTCCCAGAGCCAACTTGGACAAAGGCCAAAGAGGACTTCAATTAATGCCATCCTTTTCATGTCTGGGTTTATCGTTGAGATCAAGGCCTCTTTTCCATAGGGAAATTGGAAGCTCTCTTACTATGAATGAAAACAGAAGCAGCTGGTTAACAGCACCAGTTCTTAATTACCTGTTTGTTTTGTCTTGG
>NC_041226.1:66743530-66751031 GCF_002837175.3 Physeter macrocephalus
TTTTATTTATTTTTTTATACAGCAGGTTCTTATTAGTCATCCATTTTATCCACATCAGTGTATACATGTCAATCCCAATCTCCCAATTCATCCCACCACCACCCCGCCACTTCCCCCGCTTGGTGTCCATACGTTCGTTCTCTACATCTGTGTCTCTAATTAGCTTCAGTCTTATCTTGCTACCAGTCCTTTTCTTTTGTCGTTATTATGCAATAACCTAATCAGATAGTCTGCCACCCAACACCTGAGTCAGAAATTTAAAATGCTCTTGAGGAGAGGTCGGAACATACTTGGAGAGGTGGGAGGGGCTGCAGCGTGGAGGTCAGGGGCCCACAAAGGTAACTTTTCCCCCCCGTCACAGTGATGGGGGACCTGGGTCTGGTGAAAATGCTATGCTGTTTGCCTTTGCTGCATGTTACCTGCCCCACACCCTGGTTTAAAAGCTGAGAGAAGAAGCCAATCAGTACCTCAGACCCTCATGCCTTTTCCATCCTCACCCCTCCCCTCCTTGTCCTTTTGTGTAAAGCCACTCAAATATCAAGGGCTAAGCTTTTAAACAATAGAGAAGTTAGCTTAAGAAAGATTTCAGCTCTGAGACAGAACTCTGGGGAGACCCGGATGGATGTGAGGGCAAGTCCAAGGGCAGATACAAGGGCAGAGGGAATAGAAGGGTGGAGATGGTGGGGACAGGGCAGGGGGCGGAGCGGCCGAGGGGTCCGAGGACACTCACTCGTCTCATCCTCTTCCCTACCTCTCGGTCACGGGCTCACTCGGCAGTCAGGGGGCCGGTTATGGAGACATGACAAGCCTTCTCTTGGCCTCAGCCCTGCTCTTCTGGGGAAGGTGAGTGAAGTATGCGCTACATCTCTGTTTTAAAAGCACGGCCATAAATGCATGTACAGCGATGCAGCCCCTGGCGAGGTCTGTAGGGAGACTCTCTTCTCTGCACTCTAGGTCTGGGAGGCATCTGCCGGCGATGTCCCTGACAGGTTCCCCTGTGAACTCTAGGCCGAGTTCCTAATTCATTTGATCCACTTCCCCAGGGGAGCTCCCCTGTGTGGCTTTTTGTCTAATCTGAGTTTTCCAAGTGATGTCCCTATACCTTGCCAAACTTCCCAGAGCCAACTTGGACAAAGGCCAAAGAGGACTTCAATTAATGCCATCCTTTTCATGTCTGGGTTTATCGTTGAGATCAAGGCCTCTTTTCCATAGGGAAATTGGAAGCTCTCTTACTATGAATGAAAACAGAAGCAGCTGGTTAACAGCACCAGTTCTTAATTACCTGTTTGTTTTGTCTTGGCAAGCTTTCCTGACCTGAAAGAGAAAAAAAAAAAAAAAAAAAAAAAAAAAAAGCTAGTGCTCTTAATAGCTTTTTTGAAATACATTTGTTGTTCAGTGCTGGTCTTCCTGGGCTTAGAGTCTGGCTTTGTGCGTCTCCTAGCCTTGAACTGGATAAACTCAGGACCAGGAGCTACCGGGACACAGAGGTGATTTGAGTGGACAGTCTGTAACGTGTTTTCTTCCTGCTACTTGATGTTTTCTCTGTCATGTGTAAATCATCTGATCCAGGCTTTCTGGGGTGCCTCCAGAGATTTCTTTTCTTTTTAGTTATGGTAAAATATACATAAGATTTACCATCGAAACCATTTCTAAGTGTACAGTTGTGTCAAGTACATTCACATTGTTGTACGATCAGTCTCCAGAATGCTTTTCCTTTTGCAAAACTGAAACTCTGTACCCGTTAAACAACAACTTCTCAACCCTCTCCCCCCAGCCCCTAGCAACCACCGTTCTTTCTGTCTCAATGAATTTGACGACTCTACGTGCCTTGTGGAAGTGGAGTCACACACTAGTTGTCCTTTTGTGTCTGGCTTATTTCACTGAACATAATGTCCTCAAGGTTCACCCATGTCGTAGCATGAGCTCCACAGATTTTCACATCATCCGTCTGACTTTTTCTGAGCTTTTCCCTTTCCTCCACTTTCATATGACTGAGCTAACAACAGATAAATCTGTTCATTAGAAAAATTATTCTTTCAGGACTTCCCTGGTGGTCCAGTGGTTAAGACTCTGCGCTTCCACTACAGGGGACACAGGTTTGATCCCTGGTCAGGGAACTAAGAATCTGCATGCCGCATGGTGCAGCCAAAAAAAAAATTATTATTCTTTTCAAGGAGGGAAGCAAGAGAATTGAAGATAAAAAGGTGTATTTGAGGGCTTCCCTGGTGGCGCAGTGGTTGAGAGTCCGCCTGCCGATGCAGGGGACGCGGGTTCATGCCCCGGTCCCGGAGGATCCCACATGCCGCGGAGCGGCTGGGCCCGTGAGCCGTGGCCGCTGAGCCTGCGCGTCCGGAGCCTGTGCTCCGCAACGGGAGAGGCCACGGCAGTGAGAGGCCCGCGTACCGCAAAAAAAAAAAAAAAAAAAAAAAAAAAAAAAAGGTGTATTTGAAAGAGGAGAAAAAGAAGGCAGGTAGAGATGCTTTGAAAGCACTGCTGCAACAGCAGCATAGAAAGTAGAAGCAGCAAAGCAGTAGAATTGGGGATGACAGGAGGGGACACTGGCCATCATGTCCCCAAGAAAACTCTGATGGGGAGTCTACAACTGGATGAGAAGTAAGTCAGGACTCAGATCCTGCAGTCGCTCAGGCACAGCAGGACATGCCAGCGTCGTCTCCAGACTGCCCAGTGCGTCCCCTGATATGACCCAGTCCCTCATGCTCGTTGCTCCAAATGCCCACTGAGTTCCCCGGGGACCCCGCTCTGTATCAGAGCAGGAACGCCCTGCAGTCCCACCTCGTCTCCCACCGAGCTTCCACCTCCTTTCACAGGCGCTTCCTCCATAATCTTTTGCGGATTCCCTTTATTTTCACACACACCACCCATCTCAGATCCCAAGGTGGGTTCTGTGCCCTTTTTCCCCAGCCTTCCAGACCTTTCTCCTTTTTCCTTCTTGCCAAATGGTACCAGCTCCCCTGATGCCCAGACCATGAGGCCACCCCACCTTCTCCCCACCCGCCTTCTGCTTTCAAGCAGCTTCCTACTCACTGCCCCCCAGTCACTTAAGAGGAGTTCTTTCCACTCCACCTTCAATCGGCGTTTATACTCTGGCCTCTTCTTTCCTTAACCATCTCATCCACAGGAACCTTCCCTCCCGTCCATCCATCTCGGCCACCTGACCCCAATGCCAAACCCTGCATCTCGTCATCACCAGGAAGGGTGCCGCCCCTGAAATCTCAGACGTAGACACCCGCTTCTCCAAACCCATCCCCTACCCTTCCCGCATATTAGCTCCAGGACGCCCATGGGAACAACTCTTCAGCCTCAGGGAGACCCCTCTCCACGGATGCCATCACCTCAGGTCCCAGCGTCCAGCCAGGATTCCACCGCCCAGAATTATACTCACTCCCTGGTGGACACCTGCAACTTCCTCTCCTTCCCTCAGCTGTATCATCTGGAAAAACCCAGTCCTAGAGAGTGGGAGCCCCACCTGCTCCAAGCCTGCCGCTGGGCATTCCCGAGGAATCACCCACCTGGGCAGAGTGAACTTATTAGAGATGTAAGCGCAAACTTTAAATGGGCTTTAAGGAGCGAGAAATTGTACTAATGCGGTCACTTTCCCACTCCCTCAAATAGCCACCTCAGGCCTTTTCTTCTCCCTTCAAGCCCTCAAACACACACACACACCCGCCCCCAGTCACAGTGTCTGCAATTCACTTTTTAAAAAAAATAAATTTATTTATTTTATTTTATTTATTTTTGGCCGCATTGGGTCTTCGTTGCTGCGCGCGGGCTTTCTCTAGTTGCGGCGAGCAGGGGCTACTCTTTGTTGCGGTGCACAGGCTTCTCATTATGTGGCTTCTCTTGTTGCAGAGCATGGGCTCTAGGCACGCAGGCTTCGGTAGTTGTGGCACGTGGGCTCAGTAGTTGTGGCTCGTGGGCTCTAGAGCACAGGCTCGGTAGTTGTGGCGCACGGGCTTAGTTGCTCCGCACCATGTGGGATCTTCCTGGACCAGGGCTTGAACCCGTGTCCCCTGCAATGGCAGGCGGATTCTTAACCACTGCACCACCAGGGAAGCCCCACTACAAGTCTGGATATTGTCTCTGTCTTAGTCCAGAATTGCCATTTATTAATGTATCAGATGCCACAAATGGGTTTTTATTTGCAAAACTATTGACCTGTTAGTTTGAGTGATGGATGTTAGAAAGGGCCACTTCTTGGGGACATTAAAAGTATCTGATATGTGTGGACAAGGTAAAATAGCTTGAAAATACCACCCTTTCCACTGCCTCAGACACCTACCTGCCTTACATGAACATGGAAAAGTATCCACTGAAGCCTCCAGCTTGCACCTCTTATAGATGGGGCTCGTGGCTTCCTGGGTCCAGGAAATTGGTTTAGGGAAATTTCTGACCACACCATATCAGAAAGAGAGTACAGAATGTTGCTTTGGGAAAGTTGTCCAAGTGAATCCTTTATAGAGTGGGAAAAGTAGATTGGAATTCCTGTGTATCAGTCAGCCTTCGCTGGCTTGTGTTTTGGTAACAAACAGTGCCCCGATTCTCAGGGGCTTCCAGCAACCACAGCAAACCACATGGCCAAGCCCGAGGTTGCTGGGTCGGTGGCAGGAAATGTGGACACACGCACAACCTACTAACCCTCCAAGTCTGGAGAGCTGGGAGTGGGTCGAGCTTGCAGAACTGGTTGCATGAATGGTGTTGTGCCTTCTGTGCTGATAACTGTTGGCCTAATAAATATCTCTGGCTGAAGCTGGTTTTACTCTAACTTTGTAGTGAGGGTGTAGGGGGAGTGGATTCTTTGACAGCTCCCCTTATCTAGCAAAAGAACCCAAGTTGCGCACATCCCTCCCCCGACTCCCTGACAAAGGCAGATGGCTCCACGAATGCTCCTGCGGGGACTCTCATTCCGTCCGTCGAGCCTTTTCAAAGCTTGGCTTCTGCAGCTTTCCCCAATCTCTCTTATGCATCATCAAATTCTTCCTTTTTACTGAATCATTCCCATCAGCACATAAACATGCAGACATTTTTCTCATCTTCAAAACGAAAACATAGACCTTGAGGGCATTATGCTAAGTGAAAGAAGTCAGACAGAGAAAGACAAATATCATCTGATTTCACTTATATGTGAATCTAAAAAACAAACAAACAGAAAAAACAAGCTCATAGATGCTGAGAACAGATTGGTGGTGCCTGAGGCGGGAATGAGGAGGGGGACTTGGGTGAAAGGAGTGAAGGTGTCAAAAGGCACAGAGTTCCAGTTACAGGGTAGATAAGCCCTGGATGTAATGTACGGCATGTGACTACAGTTAACCATACTCTACTGAATACTTGAAAGTTGTTAAGAGATTTGGTCTTGAAAGTTCTCATTATAAGAAAAAAAAATTGAAACTGTGTAGTGATGGATGTTAGTTAACTAGGCTTACTGTGGTGATCATTTTGCAATATATACATATAGTAAATCATCATTATGTTGTATACCTTGAACTAATACAATGTTATATGTCAACTGGATTTCAACAAAAAGCAAAACAAAACAAAAAAAACCCCAAATTCTTTTAAAACCTCAGCCCCCTTCGGTTACTGCCTTTTGCCTGTCTCTTTTCCAAGAAAAACATCTTTAAAAAATTGTCTCCACTACTCTTTCTACTCCTTCAATATTGAATCATTCACTAACCCACCTCGGTCTGCCTGCACCTCCAGGATGCCACAAAACCCTTTGCAGAGATGACCAGGAACCTCCCTGTTCAATGTCCAGTAGACGTTTCCAGTTTGCACGTGTTGGCCTCTCCATGGCATCCAGTGCCACTGCCTACAGGGTCCACTGAAACACTCTCTTCTCCTCACTTCCCCGACAGGACCGTCTCCTCGTTTTCCTGTGTCTCTGCTCAGTCTCTCCTGAAGGCAGCTCTGATGTCTTTTCTGAGCTCCACACACTGATGTCCAGCTGATCATCTGACTGGGACGTGGCACAGGCATGTTAGCCTTCTCAGGTCCACATCTGAGCTCTTGATCTCCCCTCCAAAACTCGTGCTCTGCCTTTTTCCTCATATCAGTAAGGGCCCTGCCACACGGTCAGACGTGCGTTCCCAAACTCTCTAATTGTTATGACTGCCTTCTCTCTCTCCCATCTCCTCCAGCCAGTTTCCAAGTCCAAACGTTTCTACCTACAATTTCTTGACTGTCTCTCTGCTGCCGCTGTGCAGTCTAGGCGGCCACCACCTTCTGCTTACAGAGTGACAGCAGCTTCTCAAAACGGGCTTGTTTCACTACCAGTGAAAGAGGATTTTGAAAACCCCAAGAGATTTGTTTTGGCCAGAATTTAAAGAGCTTACAGTAATATCATTATTTGGAATTTGTGATTTGAAGGAAGGAAGGATTCAATACAGTTGTGCTTTATTCAAGGATTCCCAGTTAAGCGCCTTTAAAAACATATTTTGAGCACATACACGCACAAAGACACAGAGACACAGCTGACTGTTTTCAGGTGTGGTTTTCATTGAACCAGCTCTGTAAGAGGGAGAGTTCCGGGTGTGCTGGATTGGAAGGAGAGGAAGTAGTTCTGGGCTTTCCCAGGTGATCTGGGGGGGCCCACACCTCCTCCAGCAGGGACCTTGGGGTTCTGGCTCCAGGTGGCCCTCAGGCCACAGGGCAGACTCGAGAATGGAGGGCTTGTCATGCACCTGTGCCCTGACCTCTAGATGGTTCTTGGACAAAACCCAGAGCACCCTTGGAGATGGTAGCAAAGTGTGGGAGGAGATTTATTTTTCTTCCCATATAAATTAGTATAATTTGATACCACTTTTCTACCGCCTCCACCAGACAGACTAGAAAGTGTCTGGCACCCTAGTTGGCACTGTGGTATTTCTAATTGAATAAATAAGCATTTTTTTTTTTTACAGTTTTTTAAGATTTTATTATTTTTTTGAATTTTATTAGTTTTTTATACAGCAGGTTCTTACTAGTTACCTATTTTATACATATTAGTGTATACATGTCAGTCCCAACCTCCCAATTAATCCCACTACCCGCCCCCCACCCCGCTTTCCCCGCTTGGTGTCCATATGTTTGTTCTCTACATCTGTGTCTCTATTTCTGCCCTGCAAACCGGTTCATCTGTACCATTTTTTCTAGGTTCCACATATATGCGTTAATATACGATATTTGTTTTTCTCTTTCTGACTTACTTCACTCTGTATGACAGTCTCTAGATCCATCCACAGCTCTACAAATGACCCAATTTTGTTCCTTTTTATGGATGAGTAATAGTCCATCGTATATATGTACCGCATCGTCTTTATCCATTCGTCTGTTGATGGGCATTTAGGTTGCTTCCATGACCTGGCTATTGTAAATAGTGCTGCAATGAACATTGGGGTGCATGTGTCTTTTTGAAATTATGGTTTTCTCAGGGTATATGCCCAGTAGTGGGATTGCTGGATCATATGGTAATTCTATTTTTTTTTTTTTTTTTTTTTTTTTTTTT
>NC_041226.1:66751199-66760090 GCF_002837175.3 Physeter macrocephalus
TTTACATTCCCACCAACAGTGCAAGAGGGTTCCCTTTTCTCCACACCCCCTCCAGCATTTGTTGTTTGTAGATTTTCTGATGCTGCCCATTCTAACTGGTGTGAGGTGATAGCTCATTGTAGTTTTGATTTGCATTTCTCTACTAATTAGGGATGTTGAGCATAAATAAGCATCTTGAAATATAAACTTTATTACCTATTTATTTATTTTAAAAATAAATTTATTTATTTTATTTATTTATTTTTGGCTGCGTTGGGTCTTCGCTGCTGCGCGCGGGCTTTTCTCCAGTTGAGGTGAGCGGGGGCTACTCTTCATTGTGGTGCGCGGGCTTCTCACTGCGGTGGCTTCTCTTGTTGTGGAGCACGGGCTCTAGGCACGTGGGCTTCAGTAGTTGTGGCACACGGGCTCTGTAGTTGTGGCTCCCGGGCTGTAGAGCGCAGGCTCAGTAGTTGTGGCGCATGGGCTTAGTTGCTCCGCGGCATGTGGGATCTTCCCGGACCAGAGCTTGAACCCGTGTCCCCTGTGTTGGCAGGCGGATTCTCAACCACTGCGCCACCAGGGAAGCCCTACCTTTTTATTTTTGAAGGAACCAAAAGTCTTTCCTAAACCACAGTTTTCATTCAAAATGAGTAACATAGCAGAATGTCAACCATTAGTTTTTCTTAGAAATCTCTATTTCTGCTCAATTAGTCAATTGTTAATGGTGCACTAAAGTATTTAAAACTGAATTTTAAGGTGGGAAAGGGATCTATTAATAATCCATGCTATGAAAGCAATTGTGTCTTTGCTTTTATATATATAGAGAAAGAAAAGAAAAAGGAAAAATATCAGTGTCATGCCAGGTATGACTCATGAAATTTCTTTTCATAGTTCTTTTCCTTCCTCTTCTTCAAAACAAATAAATCACTAAACCGATAACCCCAAACAACCCCCCTCGACAACTTATTCCTTTTAATAAAAGACTAATCAGTGGCATGTCTTTTGGGAAGAGGGGAGAAAACCCAGTCTTCAGCAGCTGTGGGCTGTTCCTGGGAAATAAGCACCTCATCCTGGCGAGACTTTCCCAGCTGTGTTGCTGACAGATGGCACCAGAGAGAGAGGAGGGAGGCGAGGGGATACATTTCAGGGGCTTTATGAACGAGCTGAACATAAATCTGTTCAGTAGATTAGGCTTTCGTTTCCCCTTTCTGCAATATGAGAAATATTAGAGGCAACTGAGATAGAAGTCCTTTGTGTATGCAAAGTCTCATTGATGGTGTCCCCTCAACAAACATAATACAGTCTTGAATTTATACATGTTCCAGCCCCAGATGAGTGCTGTGTGCTTAGTGAGTTCCGGGTGCTGTGCTTGGTGGCCCACAGCATCATTCCGTTTTTTTCCACCGAATGACCTCCCCTGAGCAGGGCCTCTCCCTTTCTCAGTGAGAATCTAAAGCGAAGGTGCCACGGGGGAGCTGGGACTGGGAAGCAAGCCATTTGATCCTAAAGTCAACATTCCCCGCCTCTGCTCTGCACCGCCTCCACGTCCTCAGCCTTCACTCACTTCCTTGGGTTCAGGCCCCCTCCGTGGGCCCCAACCCTGCAGAGCTGCGGGCACAGCGGCAACCAGTGTCCTAATGGTGCATGACGCCATCTGGTGGCCAAACTAGGCAACTGTAGGGATCCACAGTACATCCACTGTATTTGGGAAGCATGACTGCTTTATTTGGTGTGACAACAGAGCTCTCTAGCTGTTCTTTTCTGTTCTCTTTTTTTTTTCTTCTCTAACAGAATAACATTAACTCATATGCTCAAAGAAATTCATGTTCCCATTTTAACTGACTCATGGCAGGAACAGGAAGTGTTTATGTGGACAGAAATAGAAAAGGGGAGGATCGCAAGAGCAAAAATGGGTTACAAGGAGCGTTTTGTTTTATTTTAATTTTTAAATTAAATTAAATTAATAAATTAATTTATTTTTGGCTGCGTTGGGTCTTCGTTGCTGCACGTGGGCTTTCTCTATTTGCGCATTTTATTATTAATGTAGTACTGACGCCTCTTTTTCTGGCATGGTTCAAAGACAGAAGTACAAATGTGCAGACGTGAGGTGGTAGTAGCACTTTCAGAAGTATATACCATACATCTACATATACAGACTTCTCTCTTACATCATACCATATATATATTCTCTCTCTTACATATATACAATATATATATTCCCCACTTCCATAAATGTGAAATGTAAGCAGGACTAACAAAGCCCGTTACATGTTTACTCATCCTTACTTGTACATCTGCTAGTGTTCCCTGACTCCTCTGGGGAAGTTATGACCGATTTCCCTGCCTGGGTTCATTTTAGGACAATAAGAAGGTGATTTGTTTTGTCCAAACCTCTGCTCCATGACTGTGAATTTCTTTGACAGAGACCAAACCCTGCCTCTCAAGTACTATACTATGCCTTTTCTATATTCTTTGGCAGTAGTCAATTCTGCTTAGGAGACAAGAAATACAGGCAGAATGGATGAAACTCCTAAGTGTTAAGTATATAGATAGTAGGTAAGCAAGTAGCTTATGAAACATAAGCAAACCTAATAGGATATATTACATATAGCTAATAAGTAAGTTATCACCTGAAAGGCATGCAAAAGATAAGTATAATAAAAGGAATATGTAATGGGACAAGCACTCTTCTTCATAGATAGAAAGATGGAGAGACCAAGTCGCCGTGCTTGCCCTAAGCTGGCAGCTGGGTCATGCCCACGTCAACCACACATCGGTGATGCCCAGTATATCCCATCTGGTCCTGTATGTGCTCTGCCCGAGAAAAGTGAAGTAGCACGTTGAGCTGCACAGGAGGCTAACTGGCAAGCTCCAGCTGTAGCCAGGTGTGCACACCCGAGTCTCTCTGATAGAGCAGGTGGTGTGTTGGCCCCCATGCCTGCTGTGTTTTGGGTCTGCTTGCTCAACACGCAATACTGGTCCTCACATGCCTGCTGCCAGGAGGCGATGCAGCAGAAAAAGGGAGGGAGAGAGCGAGAGAGAGAGAGAAGAGAGACAGGACATATGAAATTTGTATGATCTGGGATTCAGGCAGTGTGGTCCTTGTGTCCCCCTTACACGCCATCCTAAGCCTGAGCACCTTTTGGACCGTGAGTCTTTCTGATCCATGACCGCTGGGGTACCTCACCTCAGTGGTACCCTAGGAGGCTAACATCTCATCCAGGTAATTCCTGCATAACAAGTACAGGTAAGGGTTAAGCTGTCGAGAACCCAGAATTCCTATGTAGGAGGGGCTGAGGGCTGAGGGACAACAATTTGTTGGAAAAGAGGCCAGGGACAGTCTTAAAGTTGTATTTACATAGCAAACACTGTTTAGAGTGATGGAGGTAGGTGGGGGCCCTTTAAACGATCAGTCACTGAGTTTAAAAACGTTTATCCTTGGGAGGCACACACAGACTGAAATCCACGCTGACCTCAAATGACAGCAGGTCCTCTGCCGAGAGCAGCTTGGGTTTTGGGGGAAGAAGACAAAGGAGGGGTTGCTGATGATGGAGGAAGCCACCAACGAGGAAGGGACGGGTAAGGAAAAGGTGGCCGCAGCTGGGTCAGAAGCCCGGGCAAAGGCACGCAACTGCCTACGTCACAACCTGGACTCCTAGGTGTGGGTCATGATACATATCTGGCAGGTTTTATAAAAGAAAGATGTTCTGAGCTTCCCAATTAGCCATTAAAAATCTACATCTTCTTGGGGGGTGGCGTGGGATGAACTGGGAGACAGATATTGACATGTATACACAGTATACACTGTTGATACTATGTATAAAATACATAACTAATGAGAACCTACTGTAAGGCACAGGGAGCTCTATTCAATGCTCTGTGGTGACCTAAATGGGAAGGAAATCCAAAAAAGAGGGGATATATGTATACGTACAGCTGATTCACTTTGCTGCACAGCAGAAACTAACACAACATTGTAAAGCAACTATACTCCAATAAAAACTTAACAATGTAAAGCAACTATACTCCAATAAAAACTTTTAAAAAATCTACATCTTCTCCCAGGTTAGTAAAAAATATGTTTCTCATCCCAAGGAGACAGAGACATCATTCGTGACGCCCCTGCTACCTAGCACATTCCCCAAGTTCCTGGGGGGCGTCTGCAGCGCTCAGCCTGGACTCCACCGAGAGCCAGGTGCCCAGCATGCAGTGAGCACCCCACAAGCACCTCCTGCCATGCTCCTCTGGTTTCCACTGGAGAGGCCAAACATATTTTCCTGCAAGTGAGAGTTGATCCACACCGGTTAAAAATCCAGCCCTCCTGGCTCAGTCGTCAGTTGTGAAAAGTCCAGGGCACCAGAAAGCTGTTAGGCATTGTTTGCAGGAGAGAGGGAGCATCAGGGAGCCCTTTCAGGCCTTGGGGAAGGTGGGCTTACAGACCAGGCATCCGGTCTTACCTGCCCGCACAGGTGCAGCTGGTCTGCGGCTCAGCCGTTTATCAGAGGAGGGGTTGCCTGGATTGCTGTGTGCTCATCGGACCCCGGTGGCATCTCTGATCTGCCAGCCAGATAGGGTCCCATTTGAAGAAGGTAGACATGAGGCTGCTTATACGATAGGACTGACTGGGGGTAGGCTGGGGAGGGGAGATGGCAAACAGTGAGCAGTTATTGGGTATCAGTTGTGCGCCAAGCACCATGCTTGCTTTTTACATGCACTGATTAATTACACTCTAGGAGGGTTTTTATCTGTCTTGTTCATAGCACACTGCACAAAGTAAGTACTCCGTAAATATCTGCTGAATGAATAAATGAATCATCCCGACAACCGTGGAAAGTTTGTATTTTAATCCCCATTTTACAGAGTATTAGTAGATTTGAAAACAAAACTAATCTGTGTTGTTGAAAGTTGGGAGACTGGTGATTAATGATGTAGAAACCAGAGGAACGTGGTAGGAGTGCTTTTTGTGTCCCGGTCACATGGCGCTCAGTTTGTGAAAACTCAAACAGTACACTTACGCTCATTTTCTAATAGTATATTATACTTTAATAAAAAGCTAAAAATTTCCTCCAAAAATTAAACAGGCATGGAATTACGATATGATCCAGCAATTCCACTTCTAGGAATATGCCCCAAAGAACTGAAAGCAGGGACTCCAGCAGATATTTGTACACCCATGTTTATAGCAGCATTATTCACAGTGGCCAAAACATGAAAGCAACCCAAGTGTCCATCGACAGATGGGTGGATAAACAAAATGTGGTATATACACACAACACAATAATTATTCAGCTCTAAAAAGGAAGGAAACTCTGACACAGGCTGCAACGTGGATGAACCTTGAGGACATTATGTTGAGTGAAATCAACCAGTCACAAAAGAACAAATATTGTATATTTCACTTAAACGAGGTACTAGAGTAGTCAGATTCGAGGCAGAAGGTAGAAGGGTGGTTGCCAGGGGCCGAGGATGAGGGAGTTCTTGTTTAATGGGTGCAGAGCATCAGTTTGGGGAAGATGAAGAAATTCTGGAGGTGGATGGTGGTGGTCATTGCACCACAATGTGAAAGTACTCAGTGCCACAGGTGGTGCCTTTAAAAATGTTCAAATGGGAAATTTTATGTTACCCATATTTTACCACGATTTTCTTCGAAAGCTAAAAATAAATAAACTTGCCTTAGATCACATCTGCTAGTAAGTGGGAGGCCAACCCAGCTTCACCGGGCTCCAAAGCCCTGCCCGTTCCTCGCCACCACAAGACCCTGCACCTTAAAGCTAATGTGTGTCTCAGGCACCATTAATAGGAACGGAGGTGGACAAGGTCTAACCTGTCACGTCCTCCTCTTCACCCCAGCGTCCCTGAGCGTTTTGCTCAGAGTCTGTTGCTAGACTTGGTTTGACAATGGGACCAGCCTCAAATGCCAACCCATCTCCAAATAAAATGGAATTATGTTTTTAAACTCTAGGTTGGGGGACTTCTCTGGTGGCGCAGTGGTTAAGAACCCGCCTGCCAATGCAGGGGACACGGGTTCGAGCCCTGGTCCGGGAGGATCCCACATGCCACGGAGCAGCTAAGCCCGTGCGCCACAACTACTGAGCCTGCGTTCTAGAGCCCGCGAGGCACAACTACTGAGCCCGTGTGCCTAGAGCCCGCGAGCCACAACTACTGAGCCTGTGTGCCTAGAGCCCGTGCTCCGCAACCACCACACTGAGAGGCCTGTGCACCGCCACAAAGAGCAGCCCCCGCTCGCCGCAACTAGAGAAAAGCCCGCGCACAGCAACGAAGACCCAACGCAGCCATAAATAAATAAATAACAACAAAAAAAACCAAACCAAAACTCTACATTGAGTTTGAATCACTACAGAATAATCAAGAAAAGGCAGTTCCAGCACCAAATGATGTTATGGTTATGAAATTATCATCAAAAATCCTGTCCAGAATTCACCAAAATCCACATTAATTCAGAAGGATTTGTGGAGAGAGGATGAGGTTTTGACAAGTACTTTGGAGATGAGGGTTCATTTTGGAAGGAGCTGTCCAGTGGTACAAAATATTGAACTAGCGTAAACATTTGCCTTTAAAGATCTTTATCTTCCTAAAGAACTCAGAAAGTTTCTCAAGGGCAGTGAGGGAGGTTTTCTGTGAGTTAGCAAGCCGGCACCAATGCAGGCCATAACTCACATTGTTTCTCCATCTGTCCCAGGAGGTGTAGACATGACAGAGGTTCTGGAGTAATCTCTCTAGGCTTCCATCCTATTGGGGTGAGTTGGGGAGTCTGCCTAAAGTTAGTAAGGCCCCAGTGGCCATAAAGGAGGAAAGAGGTGTGGACTATGGGGAAAAAAAAAAGAAAAAGTTAATCGCAGGCCCATATAAAGAAACAAAGAATCAGACTGGGCCGGATAACTGACATCCATGAAGAAGAATATTTGGAAAGAGACTTGGAGTTAGAAAGCAAATGCTTAGTACAAATGGGCGGGCCACTGATGGGGTTAGAGCAAAGTTATTCCCTGGTGGGGACACTTGGGATTCTCCCAGTGAGCACGTTATCCGTTCACAATAGCACGGTATGTTGTGTTTTAGACACTCTCCTGAATATGTGTTGTATTTCATAATAAAGAAACAGTGCATAAGGGTGGAGGTTGGGAGTGTTCAGGGTGGTTTTGTGTAACCCTCCCTGCTGTGTTTTGATCTTCTGCCGTTCAGTTAGGGGCTGAAGATGAGGCTGGCTACTGGTGTAATGTTCTGCCTCCTCTTAAGTTGCAGGGTGATTATGTTAATGCTGTGGTTTGGGGATGGAAGACTGGGTGTCAGCTCAGCTCCGGGCACCCACCCACCCTCCCAGGATTCACAGGAGGAACACACATAAAGGGTCTCCATCCTTTGCCTCCAGGACAGGTTTGAGCAACATCAAACATCAAGAGAACCAGTGCAGCTCACACTTGTCTGGACCTAGCAAAGGTTCTTGCCCGACTTTATGGCAAACAAGAGGGCTGGGAACAACTGTTATTTGTCTTTTAGTAGAGAGTCGTGAGTCTTTCCATCCTGGTAAAAGCCAAATCAAGCAATTTGATTTGCTGCTTGTGGTGGCAACTGACCAACTTTAAAGTAGGAAGAGCTGGGTGAAGACAATGTCTTTCTAGAAAATTCCGTTGAAGTCTATAAATCTGAACTTTCTGGTTCTTCCTATGTGTGTAGTACCCTGCATCAGGTTATTTGTTGAATGAAATGGATGAATCATTCAACAGCACTTT
The DNA here is from genome assembly GCF_002837175.3 of Physeter macrocephalus. NCBI lineage: Eukaryota > Metazoa > Chordata > Mammalia > Artiodactyla > Physeteridae > Physeter > Physeter macrocephalus. Next base: position 66,758,927 of record NC_041226.1, read on the forward strand.
TTTTTTGACCACCGCAATCCTGGGTTGGGTTGCTATGTTAATGTATCCCAGCACTGATTGCTTTAGCAGACCTCTATTCAATTTACCACCTGTAATGAGTCCATTATATTTGCTTTGAAAGCCACTGAAAAATGAGTGTGCTAAAGTGAAAACACATTTGGCAAGGGGACACATTTTATAATTTCCTGCAGTAAAACTATAATCTTGTTTTGGGATTATATAACATCAGAAAAATAGAAAAATAGTTGTGGGACAGCAATACCTCCTGATTTACATGATTTTCAGTGGCAAGTGTGCTTCTACTGCAGGGGCCGCTGGTTCGATCCCTGGTTGGGGAACTAAGATCCCGCGTGCCATGAGGAATGGCCAAAAAAATAGAAAAAACAAATAGAGTTTTTGTTAATGACGAGTTTCTCTAAGGGAGACGTAGGAACATGGAAAACATCTCTTTCTCTCCCCTTATCTGCCCTGTGTCAACATCTCACTATTTCTCACTCAGACTCCCTCACTCAAGATAGCTGATGGCTGTGAAATCCTGTGTAAAGGGTTTAAGAGATCAATTTTTTCCTAAGTCCAAGCATAATCAAGAGAGTAACTTTTTTTCTGGTAATTCAAGACCTAAAAATGAAAGCTTATATCTAGAGGTTTACTTTCTTTCCTTGTGCCTGGTCCCCTTTATCTTACTGATGCCTAAAAACACTAAAATTTTATTACACTGTGATGTTGTGAAGAATTGATAAACTTACCCTAAAATGTGTGTGGGAAGATAAAGTTCCACTCAGGGAGGACTCAAGGTTTATTTAGTTTTGAGGGCTCTCTTGAAGAAATTCAAAATTAGGTATGAAAGTAAATAGTTATTTAGAATGAGAAAAGAAAGCACAGCAAAATACTGGAGTCATGGATATTTGGGTCCCTTTCTTGTAAGATCTTTTACCAGATGTGCTTACTTAGAAATGCCGGCTGATTGCAATCTGCCTTTCTTTCCCCACCTAGAACATTCTTTTTTAAAATAAATTTATTTATTTTATTTTTTTTCGCTGTGTTGTGCCTTCGTTGCTGCACGCGGGCTTTTCTCTGGATGTGGCGAGCAGGGGCTACTTTTCATTGTGGTGCACGGGCTTCTCATTGCTGTGGCTTCTCTTGTTGCAGAGCACGGGCTCTAGC
>NC_041226.1:66765629-66807078 GCF_002837175.3 Physeter macrocephalus
CAATGGGACCAGCCTCAAATGCCAACCCATCTCCAAATAAAATGGAATTATGTTTTTAAACTCTAGGTTGGGGGACTTCTCTGGTGGCGCAGTGGTTAAGAACCCGCCTGCCAATGCAGGGGACACGGGTTCGAGCCCTGGTCCGGGAGGATCCCACATGCCACGGAGCAGCTAAGCCCGTGCGCCACAACTACTGAGCCTGCGTTCTAGAGCCCGCGAGGCACAACTACTGAGCCCGTGTGCCTAGAGCCCGCGAGCCACAACTACTGAGCCTGTGTGCCTAGAGCCCGTGCTCCGCAACCACCACACTGAGAGGCCTGTGCACCGCCACAAAGAGCAGCCCCCGCTCGCCGCAACTAGAGAAAAGCCCGCGCACAGCAACGAAGACCCAACGCAGCCATAAATAAATAAATAACAAAAAAAAAAACCAAACCAAAACTCACATTGAGTTTGAATCACTACAAAATAATCAAGAAAAGGCAGTTCCAGCACCAAATGATGTTATGGTTATGAAATTATCATCAAAAATCCTGTCCAGAATTCACCAAAATCCACATTAATTCAGAAGGATTTGTGGAGAGAGGATGAGGTTTTGACAAGTACTTTGGAGATGAGGGTTCATTTTGGAAGGAGCTGTCCAGTGGTACAAAATATTGAACTAGCGTAAACATTTGCCTTTAAAGATCTTTATCTTCCTAAAGAACTCAGAAAGTTTCTCAAGGGCAGTGAGGGAGGTTTTCTGTGAGTTAGCAAGCCGGCACCAATGCAGGCCATAACTCACATTGTTTCTCCATCTGTCCCAGGAGGTGTAGACATGACAGAGGTTCTGGAGTAATCTCTCTAGGCTTCCATCCTATTGGGGTGAGTTGGGGAGTCTGCCTAAAGTTAGTAAGGCCCCAGTGGCCATAAAGGAGGAAAGAGGTGTGGACTATGGGGAAAAAAAAAAGAAAAAGTTAATCGCAGGCCCATATAAAGAAACAAAGAATCAGACTGGGCCGGATAACTGACATCCATGAAGAAGAATATTTGGAAAGAGACTTGGAGTTAGAAAGCAAATGCTTAGTACAAATGGGCGGGCCACTGATGGGGTTAGAGCAAAGTTATTCCCTGGTGGGGACACTTGGGATTCTCCCAGTGAGCACGTTATCCGTTCACAATAGCACGGTATGTTGTGTTTTAGACACTCTCCTGAATATGTGTTGTATTTCATAATAAAGAAACAGTGCATAAGGGTGGAGGTTGGGAGTGTTCAGGGTGGTTTTGTGTAACCCTCCCTGCTGTGTTTTGATCTTCTGCCGTTCAGTTAGGGGCTGAAGATGAGGCTGGCTACTGGTGTAATGTTCTGCCTCCTCTTAAGTTGCAGGGTGATTATGTTAATGCTGTGGTTTGGGGATGGAAGACTGGGTGTCAGCTCAGCTCCGGGCACCCACCCACCCTCCCAGGATTCACAGGAGGAACACACATAAAGGGTCTCCATCCTTTGCCTCCAGGACAGGTTTGAGCAACATCAAACATCAAGAGAACCAGTGCAGCTCACACTTGTCTGGACCTAGCAAAGGTTCTTGCCCGACTTTATGGCAAACAAGAGGGCTGGGAACAACTGTTATTTGTCTTTTAGTAGAGAGTCGTGAGTCTTTCCATCCTGGTAAAAGCCAAATCAAGCAATTTGATTTGCTGCTTGTGGTGGCAACTGACCAACTTTAAAGTAGGAAGAGCTGGGTGAAGACAATGTCTTTCTAGAAAATTCCGTTGAAGTCTATAAATCTGAACTTTCTGGTTCTTCCTATGTGTGTAGTACCCTGCATCAGGTTATTTGTTGAATGAAATGGATGAATCATTCAACAGCACTTTTTTTTTGACCACCGCAATCCTGGGTTGGGTTGCTATGTTAATGTATCCCAGCACTGATTGCTTTAGCAGACCTCTATTCAATTTACCACCTGTAATGAGTCCATTATATTTGCTTTGAAAGCCACTGAAAAATGAGTGTGCTAAAGTGAAAACACATTTGGCAAGGGGACACATTTTATAATTTCCTGCAGTAAAACTATAATCTTGTTTTGGGATTATATAACATCAGAAAAATAGAAAAATAGTTGTGGGACAGCAATACCTCCTGATTTACATGATTTTCAGTGGCAAGTGTGCTTCTACTGCAGGGGCCGCTGGTTCGATCCCTGGTTGGGGAACTAAGATCCCGCGTGCCATGAGGAATGGCCAAAAAAATAGAAAAAACAAATAGAGTTTTTGTTAATGACGAGTTTCTCTAAGGGAGACGTAGGAACATGGAAAACATCTCTTTCTCTCCCCTTATCTGCCCTGTGTCAACATCTCACTATTTCTCACTCAGACTCCCTCACTCAAGATAGCTGATGGCTGTGAAATCCTGTGTAAAGGGTTTAAGAGATCAATTTTTTCCTAAGTCCAAGCATAATCAAGAGAGTAACTTTTTTTCTGGTAATTCAAGACCTAAAAATGAAAGCTTATATCTAGAGGTTTACTTTCTTTCCTTGTGCCTGGTCCCCTTTATCTTACTGATGCCTAAAAACACTAAAATTTTATTACACTGTGATGTTGTGAAGAATTGATAAACTTACCCTAAAATGTGTGTGGGAAGATAAAGTTCCACTCAGGGAGGACTCAAGGTTTATTTAGTTTTGAGGGCTCTCTTGAAGAAATTCAAAATTAGGTATGAAAGTAAATAGTTATTTAGAATGAGAAAAGAAAGCACAGCAAAATACTGGAGTCATGGATATTTGGGTCCCTTTCTTGTAAGATCTTTTACCAGATGTGCTTACTTAGAAATGCCGGCTGATTGCAATCTGCCTTTCTTTCCCCACCTAGAACATTCTTTTTTAAAATAAATTTATTTATTTTATTTTTTTTCCCTGTGTTGTGCCTTCGTTGCTGCACGCGGGCTTTTCTCTGGATGTGGCGAGCAGGGGCTACTTTTCATTGTGGTGCACGGGCTTCTCATTGCTGTGGCTTCTCTTGTTGCAGAGCACGGGCTCTAGCCACACGGGCTTTAGTAGTTGTGGCACACAGGCTCAGTAGCTGTGGCTCGTGGGCTCTAGAGCACAGGCTCAGTAGTCGTGGCACACAGGCTTAGTTGCTCCGCGGCATGTGGGATCTTCCCAGATCCGGGCTCGAACCTGTGTCTCCTTCATTGACAGGCAGATTCTTACCAGCAGGGAAGCCCTCCCCACCTAGAACATTCTGCAACTCCCAGTACTCTCAGGAACCCCAGGGTGTGGGCATATGTGGGGCTTTGATGCTTAAGCTTCCTTCTCTTCATGCCACATCCACCTCTGATCCATGAATAGCAACATCAACCTTTCAGAAGGAGGACAGGGACGTCTGGGCCACCAAGGGGCACTGTGGGGTGCAGAACTTGAGTTTCTTCAGGGTGAAGACCTGGGAGCTGCACACCTGGCGAGTGTCCTGGTCCACACCGCCCTGGTTCTGCCCAGGCCCCGGAGAGCAATCCTGAGCTGGGGGAGACAGACCCAGAAACACTGGAGAAGGAGCCCAGGACTTCAACCTCTGAGGAAATAAATCTGCACAGGACTCTGCTCGCCTGCACCTTAGCTGTGCCCCGAGCAGCACAGAAGAGCCCTAAAAGTACAGTGTTGACAAAAAACAACCGAGTGAGGTACATTAACAGGTACAGGTACATATTTTATACACTACATTTTTATAAATCAATAAAACCTGCACATCAAACAACCGTGTACCTTTTTAAAAGGATACAGAACAAAAGAAGGCCCAGAGGACCAGTGGTTTGTTTATGGAAGAGAGGAAAATGGAAATGGAGAAGAGGGATAAAAGCAATCAGTTAAACAAGGGAGCAGCGTCCCACAGTGCAAAGAGGCTGTTACGTCATGAACTGATGCGTACGATGAACCCGACCATCTGCACCTAAAATCAGAAATGAAAGCCAGAAAGGAACGGAAAAAACAGACGAGAAGATGGAAGGGAGAAGAGAGAGGGAGGGGGGGAAATAATAAATGAATTTATCCCAAATGAGGGGAATCCTGGAATTTCAGATTTCTGCAAATTCTTTTGTTTTACCTGCTCTCAATTCATATTTAGCTTCATTTGGAAAGTAGCTGTATGTGTTTAGGGGAAAGAGCTCTCCTGAAAAAAAAAAAAAAAGAATGATAAACCCCTTTCTTAGTACATTATATTTTTCTTCATCAAACTATGAGTCGAATTCTCAGGAAAGATATGCTTGGTTCTACATTTAAGATGGAAACCCAGGGAATTCCCTGGCGGCCCAGTGGTTAGGGCTCTGCACTCTCACTGCCACAGGTTGGAGTTCAGTCCTTAGTCGGGGAACTAAAATCCCACCAGCCTTGTGGTAAGGCCAAGAAAACCCAGCAATTTAAAATGAAAAGCCACTTATTTTCTTATATCATTCAAATCAAATTTTAAACGAGATTTTTTTAAACTTAAAGACATTAATATCTACCTCTTTTGGTCAATATCTTGATTTCAGGGTTTAATTAGAGCCCCGTCAAACATTCTTCCAAACATTTAATAACTAGCACTAAAAATTAAGTAAACAATTCTGTCTATAAGTAATTATTAGTATCTTGGTTTGCCTGCCAGAATTTTATGCACTTTGATTTTTTTTTTCAGATGTAAATACAGGTTAAAGTCTCCTTTCTGACATAAAGATTCAGACGATTAGAACATGAGAAAGAAAACCGAGAGTAACACTACATGGGTGAGTCTGCAAATGTTTTGGGCATAAGCACATTCCTAGCTCACCTCCCCGCCCCCGGAAGGGAAAGAAGAGGTGACTTCTCTGGAAGAATTCAGCTGAACTTTGATCACTATCTATTGTCAAAATTGCTAAGAGATACCAAATTTTATTGTTTTTGAGCTTTTGCAAAGCTTCCTGGAATTCAAAAAGCAAATGCAGTTGGGGGTGGAGGGAAGAATCCATTGTAATTAATCATAGAAAAAAGGGGAAGAATTAAGTCTGCAAAAACAGAAACATTAGAAGTAGCCAGTTTAAATCATGGAACACTCGGCTAGAGGGATGGCAGTGGGGTGATGTGAGTGGAGCTGTAATTCCAGGTTTTCTTTGAAGGGGGGGTGGAAATCTGTGAACCCTTCCAGGCTCATAAGTTTTATTATATCACAAATACCTCCCTCCTAAGTTAGTGTGAAGATTATGGCATCATACATGTAGAGCACAGTGAAAGTGCTGAATAAATGTCAGCTATTGTTATTATTATTCCCAGAAAGATGAGGATACTGAGATCAGGGTAACCAACCCTTTCCGTTTGCCCAGATGGTCTAGGTTTTAGCACTGAATGTCCTGTGTCCTGTGAATCCCCTCACCCCCAGGACACAAGTAGTTCCAGGTTTTCAGCTTTGGTTGGGGTCGAGGAGGGTGGAGGAAAGTGACTGAATTCCTGTTTTCCACAATCAAACGATAATCTCCTGTCAGTGGCCCAGCATTTCCTGTTTCTACCCTATCTTTCCCTCACACTGTCACTTGCCTGCAAAAAAGAAGGCACTTCTTGTCCTGGGAGACAAGTCAGCACTTTGTCCTGAGGAGGGCGGCCTGAGACTCTATCTGGACTTGGTGTTCTCTGCACCACTCAGCAGCTACCAGCAGAGGGCACACTCCAACCTACCCTGCTCACTGTCTGTATCCCCTCCCCTGACCCACCTAGAGTTTCTGCCTCCTATGAAGTCTTAGTACATTGCTCTTCCAAGCTTAGATGTGTGCGGCCCTTTTCCTCTCCCGTTTTGCCCTCCCTTCCTTTCTTTCTCCTTTCTTCCTTCCTTCCCTCCCTTCCTCTCTCCTTACTTCCTCTCTCCCTCCCTGCCTTCGTTTCCGTGAGTAAAGTTTCAAGGAACACAAGCTCACAATCACAAGTCACGAAGCACACATTTTAACAAACCACTATGAATGACGGATTCAACAGGAAAAAATATAATCAATCTCACCTGCAAAAACTACAGCTATGAAGATAATCAGACACAGAATATAAAATAAGTATCTTTAATACTTAATAAAATAGGGCATTTGAATTATGACTAAAGAACAGACATTAGAAAAAAAGAAACAGAAAAATTTGAAAAAAATAAAGTAGAACTTCTAGAGATAAAAAAAAAGGAATTTAGAAATTAGAGACTCTGGATGGGTTAACAGCAGATTATACATAGCTGAAGAAAAAATTAATGTATCAACATATAGCTGAAAAACTCCCCAGAATGCAGCATGGAGAAATAAAGAGATAAAAAATGTTAAAGAGAGTTTAAGCCATAGGACAAACTAAAAAATAGTTCTTACCAGAGTTACGAAGGAGATAAAGAAAGGATAGGGACAGAGGGTAATATCTGGAGAGGAAAGGAACTAATAGTTTTCCAAAACTGATAGAAGATATGAATTATCGGTTTCAAAAGTTTAGTAAATCCCAAAAAAGACTTAAAAAGAAATCTACATTTAGAAAATCAAAGTGAAACTGACAAAACCAAAGGCAATCTTAAAACCAGCAAAGAGAAAACACAGATTAATTTGCAAAGAAATGACAAATCAGACTCTTGATTTCTCAACAGCAATGATGGAAGCCAAATCAAAATGGAATTATACTTCAAAGTACTGAGTCAAAATAACTCTACTTATAACTGTATACCCAGCAAAATTATCTACCAAAAGCAAGCATAGAGTAAGTATATTATCTGACACAGAAAAACTGAGAGAGGTAACTACCAACGGTCCCTCACTTCTGTTTCTAGAGAAACTTCTCAAGAATAGACTTTAAATGCAAGAGGGAAGAGATATGGGGATATATGTATATGTATAGCTGATTCACTTTGTTATACAGCAGAAACTAACACACCATTGTAAAGCAATTATACTCCAATAAAGATGTTAAAATAAAAAAAAGAACAGACTTTAGGAAGAAGAAAATAGACTCACAAGGAATGTTTGAGAAGCACAATGGAATAACAAGCAAAAAAAAAAAAGGTAAACAATGACCGCACACAGTAATAATAATACTTAGTGTGGAGTTAACATTTGTGGAGGTAAAAATCCAATTTGTGGGGCTAAAAACCAAACAACATAACAAATAAAGTAATAACATAGACCAGAAGAGGAGTTATTAATGTTAAACATTTTAAGGTCCTGTGTTATTCAGAAGGAGAGTAAAGACAATAATTTTATATGTTAAATTAGATATGTATTAACATTTCTAGAGCAACCATTAAACAATACAAATAGTGTATAACTTCCAATTTAATAGAATGGAAAAATTGAGGTGTGGAGGAAAACTCAACTCAAAAAACACAAGAAAGAAGGAAAACTATATGTATATACAAGAAAAAATAAGAAATAATATGTTAGGGACTTCCCTGGTGGCACAGTGATTAAGAATCCGCCTGCCAGTGCAGGGGACACGGGTTCGATCCCTGGTCCGGGAAGATCCCACATGCCGTGGAGCAGCTAAGCTCGTGCGCCACAACTACTGAGCCTGCGCGCCACAACTGCTGAAGCCCACGCGCCTAGAGCCCATGCTGTCAACAAGAGAAGCCACCCAATGAGAAGCCCGGGAACTGCAATGAAGAGTAGCCCCCGCTTGCCGCAACTAGAGAAAAGCCCACATGCAGCGACAAAGACCCATTGCTGCCAAAAATTAAATAAATAAATAAATAAATAAAAATTAACAAAAAGAAATCATGTGTTAGAGAAAATAGATGTTAAAATGAGTCCTAAGTTTAAGAATAAATCTGGCAAAAAATGTAACAAGGCCTTTATGAATTAGAGTGTATAACTGAAAGACATTAAAGATGGGTTAAATGAAGAGACATATGATATTCATTGACAGGAAGCCTCAATTTTATAACATTCTCCACTTTCCTCTAACAGACATCCTAATAAGTATGTATGTGTGTAACTCCACTTATTCTAAAATATATAAGGCACAGCAAAAAGCTAAAAACAAAAAAAAAAGTCCGAGACACTCTTGAAAAAGAAGAGCAAGGTAAGAGACACCAACAAGATCTCAAGACATAGTTATAAAATTTGAGTAATTAAGAAAGTGTTGTATTCGTGCAGGAATAGACAAGCAGGTAGATGGAACAGAGCAGAGAACCCAAAAACAGACCATGCAAATATCGATACCTGACATGACAGAGGTAACATCACAGATCAACAGGGAAACCAGGGACATTCAGAAAAGATAGAAAAAATGGGTTTCCGTTTTTAAAAAATGAAATATAATAGATGGCAAACCATAAAACACACACAAAAAATCAATTCTGGATGATTTAAGAACTTAAATGTGAAGGCTAAAACTTTGAATCGGAGGGAATTCCCTGGCGGTCCAGTGGTTAGGACTCGGTGCTTTCACTGCTAAGGGCGAGGTCATCAAGATCTCAAAAACACAAATCATTTAGGGAAAACTTGATAAATATGACTACATTGAAATTAAGACTCTTCATCAAATGGCCCATAAAGACAAACCACAAACTAGGGGAAGCTATTTCCAACATAAATAACCATCAAAAGATTACTCTCCAGAGAATTATAGAACTAAAGATAAATTTATTAAAAAAATCAAGCATCTCAGTGGATAAAAATGGGCAAAAACTACAAATGTCTTTGTAGACAAAAACACGAAGAGTCCATAAACACAAAAAGATGCTCAACCTCATTGGTTGAATCAGAAAGTACACAGCAGTAATCATAATGTGGTACCTTTACACCCGTCAGACTGGACAAAAGAAAAACAACAATTCTGAGAACACCACAATACCAAGTGTTATGAAATAGCGTGGTGGAGACACAGCCTCTGGCAGCAGGACTGTGTACTGCTGTGACTACATACTCATTAGAGCAATTAACGTCAACTATAAAATAGAAGATGGGTATTTCCTACTTCCTAGCAATTCTCTTTCTAGGATTTACCTTGGAAAAGCACTTGCACCTATACTCAAGGAGAAACGTGTGAGAATGTTTATAGCTGCTACAGTTAGTGATATTAAGGGGTAGAGGGTGAGGGGGAAGCAACATACATATTCATCTCCAGGAAGACAGATAAATAAATTGTAGCATATTTAATAAAATACTATATTCAGCTATAGTAATTAATGAACGATAGCTATATTCCTGAACACAGATAAATCTCACAAACAGAACGTGTGAAAGAATAGGTTACAGAAGGAAACCTAAACTATGATTCCACTTATATAAACATTCAGAAGTACACAAGCATAAAGCAATAGGTCAAGTAAGCCTTAACTGTTACTATATAATTTGCACTTTGTAATACCTGGTCCCTGCATGGTTCATTAAGCTTCAGGCTAACAGAAAATTAAACGTTAACTATGTGGCAGGAAAAAAATCTGCGAACTCAAAACCTTTGCAATCCATCTACAAACTTTTAGTAAATATCCATGTAGGAAGTTAGAAAGATCATCTTAGGCTACCTTTAAAATGCCATCGGTAAATCAGACTTTATCCTAAGTTCCGGTCCTTCCTCAGGCCACCCGAGCATGAAGTACTGTCACCTACCCGCGTTAACTTGCTGCAACACTGGTCCAAGCGGGTTGTGTCCGCTGCATGCCTAGACCACCGCAGCGATCTGTCTGGACAGTGTCCCTGGAGACGCCTGAGCGACATGTCCAGGGCACAGATCTCAGCTCTGGTGTTTGGCGTCGGGGGCTTTGGCACTCTCGTTGCTGCCACCGCGTCTAGTGAGTGGAAAGTAACTACCCGAGCATCCTCGGTGATAACGAGTTGGGTTTACCAGGGTCTGTGGATGAACTGCGCGGGTAAGGTGTTGGGTTATTTCCTTGGCCGACAGCCCTTTATTATCTTCAAAGTAAAAGGTAAATATAATAGCTTTGTTTGGGGTAGAAGTAAAATGTTGCTTTTCCCCTTACTGTGCTGAAGTGGCTGTATACAGTTGGCTGTTAACTGAGTGCTTAATCCAAGTGCCAAGATTGGCCTGGGATGGATGGTCTTTTACATGGCAAAGGAAAGTTAGCAATAACTTTATGGATATTTTAGAAAAATACCTAGCGAATAATAGACTCCAAAGGAAAGTGACTGGCTTCTTTCACAAACTAGTTTCAATTTGCCTTGCATCATGGAGGAATTATATACTATATTTGTACATATATTATATATACTTAAATATTTATACACACATGCTGTCAGCAGATCACACATTATTCTAAATTCCTGTATTTCTTAGGCCATCTGAGCATAAAATCCATACATACACATATGTATATTCATATATATATATTCACAGTGATAGAAGCATATGAGAAGATGGATAGTGTTGAGAGAGGGAGGAATTCTGCTTTTAGAGGAGTTTCCATTTTTTTTTAAAAAAAATCATATTTAGTGATAAAATAGCAGAGCAAGAAAATTTTAAATAATATTTAGGTGAGGGCTTCCCTTGTGGCGCAGTGGTTGAGAGTCTGCCTGCCGATGCAGGGGACACGGGTTCGTGCCCCGGTCCGGGAGGATCCCACATGCCGCGGAGCGGCTGGGCCCGTGAGCCATGGCCGCTGATCCTGCGCGTCTGGAGCCTGTGCTCCGCAACGGGAGAGGCCACAGCAGTGAGAGGCCCGCGTACCACACATACACACACAAAAATTTAGGTGAAAGAAAATACCCATGATCTTTCCCTTTTTGCTACTTGGTTTTATTAAAAATATATATGTAGACAAGCTTTCAATGCTTTGCATGTTAGGAACTATTACAAGCATATGTATGTTAAAGAGGGAAAACATTTTGAAGGCATTTTCAGGGAATTCTCTGGCAGTCCAGTGGTTTGGACTCCGTGCTTTCACTGCTGAGGACCCAGGTTCGATCCCTGGTTGGGGAGCTAATGTCCCACAAGCGTGCGCGGTGTGGACAAGGAAGAAGGAAGGAGGAAAGAAAGACATTTTCAGTATAATCTATAAGAATATTGAATCATTATGTTGTACACCTGAAACTAATATAATATTGTAAATCACCTATACTTCAAAAAAAAAAAAAGGGGGCTTCCCTGGTGGCACAGTGGTTGCGAGTCCACCTGCCGATGCAGGGGCTATAAAACCATCCCTTTAATTATCCCTTTAATTATCCATTCTAGAATGTATCTGGAGTTTGCTACCAACCATACTAATGGCAATTTCTGAAATGTACCCTTTTGAAGTTTGGGGCATCCTTGACCCCTGCCCTTCTCTCTGGTCATTGCTTTCATTCTAAGATCACATTTGGTCCTTTCATTCAGATGTTACCATTATGAAAAATCTTAGGCATCATTCACAGTGTTCCCTTTGGGCCTTAGAAAACGGCTTGTATTTGAAAGGGGCAACGGAGAAATCAGAATGTGATAAAAATGGCTCTGATTGTTCGGATTACTCTAACAGACTCACTCTCTGAGGACTTTCTATCCTCTGCGTGGTTCTGGGCTGAGTCCTTCTCTTGGTAATCAATGACTCTGAGATACAGATGTAGCTGTTGATCTTGTCCATGAATCATCCAGCCATCCGTGACCACAGCCAGCAGAAAAAAGAGCTCTGCGTCTCCTCATCCGATAGACTCTGAAGAGGGGCTGGGCGGCGTGGCCATTTCCGTGAGGGTTTACTTTCTGCATGTTATAAGCAGCTGGGTAAAAAGGGCTGGGTGAGCATAAAGCGCCATTCACTGCAAACAGACCAAATCACACGCCATAACCTTCTCAGGATAGCTTGGTACCACTCGGGTTATCTGTGTTACAAAACATGTCTGAGGCTGACTGCTTTAATTAGTTGTTCTTTCACGGGTCTTACTTTATTTTAACTCGAATAGTTGAGATGAGGCGTGGAAATCATTTTCCAACAGTAAGTTATTTCCTTCCTGAATTTTTTTCCTGTCAGGAGTTTCTCTTCGTTCCCTGTTCCCTGACCACACGCACCCCACAGCTCAACTGTGTTTCATTAGCTTCTTAAAATATTTATTGCTATCTTTGATTGTTAGCTTAATTGACAGGTCTTTTCTTCCTATTTACAAATCTTGATTCTTCCCTTGATCAGCATGAAATTTTTTTAACCTTTCACCCTGTCTTATATCTTATACTTTTCATTTTATTCTTTTCTATGCATAAAAGTTGTGCTCTACACTACATCAGTCTATGGGAACAAATGCTATATCTTTACATTTCTGCCCCAGTTCAAATGGAATCCAGGCAGAAACTCCAGACTTTTCCGCGGGCCCTGCCCTAAATATCTCCGACCTTCCTGGCAATGCTTGTAATGATCTCATTTCGTACTTGCTGTTGTCTCAGGGGAGAACTCAGCTTCTTCTCAATAGGGCTCAAGTCCCACCACCACCAGCACCACCACCGCTCCACCTCAAACTCCATCAGCCTTTCCTCTAAGTAAACACACAGGAGAGTAAAGGCTATGCATTCTATGCAAACGTAGCTTCTAGAAAAGACCCCTAGGCATACCTGTCCCAGCACCACCACTGTGCACAAGCTCCTCCCACCTAGAAATCCAGTACCCTCGTTTCTCCTCAAGGTCCTATGCCACCACTGCTGGCCTCTGCGTCCACCCTGTGTCCTTTTCCCTCCCTCCCTGTGTCACCTGCAGTTACACTTGTCCCAAGGGTCCCAAGACGGTGACAATTTCAATTCATCTATAGGTAGGTGTTTCCCACAAATACACCCACAGTCAGGATGGCCAAGTCAGGATACGTTTTGGTGTTGGTGCCACATTGGACCAAGACCCTTGTCTTCCTCTCCAACAATTTACAAGTTTTTATTTATTTATTTATTTATTTATTTATTTTTGGCTGCGTTGGGTCTTTGTTGCTGCACGGGCTTTCTCTAGTTGTGGCAAGCAGGGGCTACTCTTCATTGCGGTGCGTGGGCTTCTCATTGCAGTTGGTTCTCTTGTTGTGGAGCACAGACTCTAGGCACACGGACTTCAGTAGTTGCGGCATATGGGCTCAGTAGTTGTGGCTCACGAGCTCTAGAGAGCAGGCTCAGTAGTTATGGCTCACAGGCTTAGTTGCTCTGCGGCATATGGGATCTTCCCGGACCTGGGCTCGAGCCCGTGTCCCCTGCATTGGCTGGCGGATTCTTAACTACTGTGCCACAAGGGAAGCCCTCTCCAACAATTTAAAGAAGATTGATGCTGAGACTACATCACTGTTCAGGCTCCTCTCCCTCTCTCCCCACCCTTTTATGGGGTTGATGGTAGGGTGGAAAGGGAAGTGCTGTCTTTTCTGCACTCTGGCCTCATCTTAGAGGTTCAGTGGAGATGGTAGTAGAGCAGGTAGTGTGTGAGGATGATAGGATGGAAGGGGGTCTGGGGGACGATGTGAGGGTCTTAGTGCCTTTCAGAAAACTTGACTCTGTCGACTGAAATAAATACACAACCTAAAAGCTGAGAATTATATTTTATTTGGCGGACAAAACTGAGGACTTGGGAATTCCCTGGTGGTCCAGTAGTTAGGACTCCAAGCTTTCACTGCTGAGGGTGCGGGTTCAATCCCTGGTAAGGGAACTAAGATCCTGCAAGCCGTGCAGCATGGCCAAAAAACTGAGGAATTAAGCCCGGGACACAGCCTGTCAGAAAACTCTAGGAGACTGCTCTGAAGAGGTAACGGGGGAGCCAGGATACATAGGAGTTTTTGCAACAAAGAACAGGTAGTCGGAACATCAAAAGATTACTGTTAATAAAAGAAAACCAGACATCTCAAGTCTGTCTGGGAAGATCAAGAGTCTGCGCTCACTGAAATCATTCCTTTGATATGCACCTGAGTTATCTGGGGCCAGTGTCCCGTTCTTTCTCTTCCTGAGAGTCCTCAGGATGCATCACTGGGGGTGGCTGCAGAGCTGACTCATTCATTCACCCTGCAGATACTAATGGAGTCCCTCCATGTACTATTCATTGTTCAGCACTGGAGACACAGTAGAAAACAAGGCAAACAAAGTCCTTGCCTTCATGGAGCTTAGGTTTTAGTGGGAACAGGAGGAAATGAGGGGGGTTCAATCGACTGAATGTCTCCCCCAAATTTATACTTTGAAATTCTAACCCTCAATGTGATGGTTTTAGGAGATGGGGCCTTTGGGCAGTGATTAGTGCCTTTATAAAAGGGACCCCAGAGAGCTCTCTCCCTCTCTTTCCACCACATGGGGACACAATGGGGGTTTGACAGTCTGCCAGCCAGAAGAGGGTTCTCACCAGAACCTGACCATGCTGGCACCCTGTTCTCAGACTCCCAGCCTTCAGAACTGTGAGAAATACACTTCTGTTGTTTATAACCCCCCACCCCCACCCCCCGCCGAAGTCTGTGGTACTTTGTTATAGCAGCCCAAACTAGCTAAGACATAGGGGCTTGGGGAATAGCCCTCAAATGCCATACATGTCATAACTGTCCTTTCTGGATGAATGTTCATTGGCCTTACCTCCCTAAACCTTTTCAGTAACACTCTATGATGGCATTTCTGTTGCTTTCCATACCTTCTTTCATTGAATTTTGAAGAGCTACAGTTTGACCAACAAGGAGCCAAGGTTGGGGCATAGATGGATTAAATGGAAATTTTCTCAGTGTGTTTCAAAATTATAAGAATATTTGGTCCTATTTTTCAAGTAGTTTATTTATTTATTTATTTATTTGGCCTCACAGGGTCTTCACTGCTGTGCACGGGCTTTCTCTAGTTGCATTGAGCGGGGGCTACTCTTTGTTGCGGCGTGCGGGCTTCTCTTGTTGCGGAGCACGGGCTCTAGGTGCGGGGGCTTCAGTAGCTGTGGCTCTCGGGCTCTAGAGCGCAGGCTCAGTAGTTGTGGCGCCTGGGCTTAGTTGCTCTGCGGCATGTGGGATCTTCCCGGACCAGGGCTCGAACCTATGTCCCCTGCATTGGCAGGTGGATTCTTAACCACTGTGCCACCAGGGAAGTCCCTGTCAGTTAGTTTTTGCTAAAGGTCATTCCTTCTAAAGCTACATAGACTCATGGCAGTGCTCAAAACAAAAAGTGTGCCTGATACACTGTACCAAGGATTATTTTTTATAGTCAGTAAAATAGATTTTAAAAATTCTCTTCCTGTAGCCTACTGGCTAGGGGCCCTGGGATTCAATACAACCAAAACACACACATCCTATCCAGTGGTGCAGTGTGATTTTGTTAGCCTTTTCCCTAACAGAATGTTCAAAGAAATTGTTCATGGTTATTTCTTTGTGAAGTTTTTGATTGGATTAAAACACCAATATAAATTGAATTTAAACTGTCCAATGGCAATTTTTTTTTATTAAAAATAAAACAAATCCTAAACTCCTGGGGAACAGAACCAGTAGCTTATATTTCTCTCTCTATTGCACAGCACTTACCTAGCTCAGTGCCTGGTACAAATAAGAACTCTGTAAGTTCATTTGTTGGATGAATGAATTTACTTATTCATGAATAAATTCTTTATTCATGAATGAACTTATTTATTCACTCATTACTTTTCTTCCTTTCCTTGCATTTTATCTGCCATTTTCTTTATTCTTTGGACTCAGTAATACTTTTCATATCATTTTCAATAAGAGAGCTGAATAAATGCATATTGACCTGACTTGAAAAGAGTAATGGAAACAGACAGAAAATCTTTAGCAATTGGACCCAAAACCTCCCAGTTAGTTGCAAATTAATCCAGTGAAATATTCTGGATGTTTTGGATGAGGGAATTCCATTCCAGACAGGTCACACTCTCTTACTAAACTTGGGTCTGGTTGAAGGAAGATTC
The DNA here is from genome assembly GCF_002837175.3 of Physeter macrocephalus. Classification (NCBI taxonomy): domain Eukaryota; kingdom Metazoa; phylum Chordata; class Mammalia; order Artiodactyla; family Physeteridae; genus Physeter; species Physeter macrocephalus. The sequence goes on from NC_041226.1 coordinate 66,781,371, forward strand.
CTCTAATCCAAAACATCCTGTGATTTTAATTTAATTACAAAACAACATGTTGTGCAAGTGAAGTTGGACTTCAAGATGACGTAGAAGAAAGTCCCTGCTTTGATAATGAAAACAGATGCCATCTAGAGCAATAAAAATGACTGCACCAGGCCAAACAGTCAGAGACAGGTCCAAACAAGCTGGAATGGCTTTTATTTAACGTGATGTTAGGAGCAATATAATTATGTGTCATTTGGGGTTAAACTTTAATTTCACAGTTTTTAAATATAAAACTACATTTGCTATTTGCACACCAAGTAGACTGTCTAGCCATCTTTACTCTTTTTCCTTCTCGAAACACAACTTATTTTTATGTTCTGCCAACTCTTCTTTCTGACCTCTTACATCTGTCTGTTTGTTTTCCCCATAAGATCCCAACTCTTTCCAACCTCTGCTCTCCTATCCTGTCCCACTTTGCTCTAAGGAACTCCAAGAAGCAAAGGTAAACCCCCTGCTCAAGAACATCTGAATATGCATCCATCCATCCATCCACCCATCCAGTCAACATCCATTGAGTATCTTCTATGTGTAAGGCGTTTTGCTTGGTTTGTGAGGGCAGATCAAAGAAAGCCAAGTGATTGTTTCCATTCTTCAAGAGAGATTTAAACTTGAAGGGAAGATTGAAGCAGAAGGGGGAACAGGAGAAAGATGGAGCTGATACACATAAATATAAGACACGTAGAGGCCCTACCAGGTCGTAAATAGGTCCCAAACCAAACTCATGATGTTCCCCCACAAACCACTTCCTTTTCCAGCCTTCCTCGTGTTGTTATGGCTCCACGGCTGCTCCTCTGTCTTCAGGTAGCATTTTATTGTACCCATCTCACGTCCACCTCTATTGTTGTCATTTATGCATTTGTCCACTTCTTGAGGAGGACTCTATCTTGAACCTGGAACCTGATGGCAGATCTGATTCCTAGTCACCTCCTCATCTCTGGAGATGACTCCAGTTTCCAGAGGGAAAGACACTTCTCAAGGCCTTGATTTATGCTAAAAACCACTTTATTTTTTTCCTTCACCATTGATCCCCATTTATTCTCATCTCCAAATTATTTGGCTTTTCTCGTTGTGTGGTTGAATCTCCAGGATTCTACCTAAGTGTTCCTTCCACTCTCCCACACTGTGCCTCAGTACCGTCAGCATGACTGTTTTCCTGACCTACTATAGCAATGGCTTATGAAGCCCAGGGTTCCCTTGGGGGGATCTGCATTATTCTAGGAAAAAAAGAACTTTGAAATGAAACAACGTAAGCTTCCTAAACCAAATTCCTGAAGGCTACTCTGCTTTTTAAATCAAAACTAACTATTCCTATCACAACGCAAATGCTTGAATTCTGTGTGCTTCTGTGAGATGCAGAACAGCAGAAACTGCTCTTTAAAGAACACTTTGCATGCAGTATTTAAGCTCTATTACTAGGTCAGCCTTTTTTTTTTCCTCTCCACATCCTTGTAAAATGTTTACAAGCTTCCCAACATTTTCACACAGTCCATAATACACACAGACACCATTTATCCAAGCCTAGGATTCCTTGTGAGTTGGGGGAGGAAGGAAGGGATAGAGAAGAAGATAAGATGGAGAGATGTTAATAAAATGATCACCACTGACGAGAAAAGCTGTGAAAGATGCTGGAAGGGCAAGAGAGGCCGAAGAATATCTCTTCGGTGGAATGCCGGATTATGATCTTTGCAGGGTTGTTTTATCCTACAGAGTTGAACACCTTTGTTTTTCACTAGGCTATTTTACAACTCTGTTAAGGTAGAAGTTAACTTGTAGAAAACTAATAGTGATACAAATGATTCCTGTGCACAGCAGTGCAAACGATCCTGTTCATGGCAACTGAGAGGAATTTTGTCAGGGAGAGACTATAAAAGCCAGTTGTAAAAGAGGCATGTACCACAATGTTCATTGCAGCTCTATTTACAATAGCCAGGACATGGAAGCAACCTAAGTGTCCATCGACAGATGAATGGATAAAGAAGATGTGGCACATATATACAATGGGGTATTACTCAGCCATAAAAAGAAACGAAATTGAGTTATTTGTAGTGAGGTGGATGGACCTAGAGTCTGTCATACAGAGTGAAGTAAGTCAGAAAGAGAAAAACAAATACCGTATGCTAACACATATATATGGAAACTAAAAAAAAAATGGTTCTGAAGAACCTAGGGGCAGGACAGGAGGGGAGGGAGGCGCAAGAGGGAGGAGATATGGGAACATATGTATACGTATAGCTGATTCACTTTGTTATAAAGCAGAAACTAACACACCATCGTAAAGCAATTACACTCCAATAAAGATATATATAAAAAAAAAGCCAGTTGTAACATGTTACTGATTCCATCGTGAATTAATAATAATTAATAATAAATAACTCACAGATTAATGATGACCATTTATTATTTGCACGAGAGTCATGATTTTACCTTTTTAAAAACTACTCTCTTAAAAAAAAAAATTACCCTCTAATGCTGCATCATTGGATTGCTTTCAGAGTACAATCCTTATTGTCACTTCTGCTTACTTTATTCATTCAGCCTGTAAGGAGAAGTGTCTAAGTTCATTAACACCGTAATTGATTTTCTTTGATCGTTCTTTGAATATTTTTCAGAAGTAAATAACTTTCATAAAGGCAAAGGCTTTGGTATCAAAGGAAACTAAGAGTTCCAGAGTGAGTAGTCGGTAGCACCGAGGGCTGGAGATGGTTCTGTCACACGCGCCCCTTTTGCACAGGTGGTTGGGAGCCACTCAGGGGATGGAAGGAAGGGAAGAGGAATCAGGGCCTGGTGACTGCTTGACAGAGGAGGGCGCTCTTGGGCCAGAACACACTACAGTGTTTGAGGCATTAAGTGCTTAGAAAAGCAGATGAAAAAATTAAATGGTGGTCAAGTACCACTTTATTCTAAATAGAAGCTAAGTGTTAGCTAGAAAAAAAGGGGAAGAATTTATGAAGGGATCTGGAAGCAACCAGAAATGGGGAAAAGATAAGCAACTCTAAGGGTTCTGTGATGCTACAGTTCAGAGCTTTTAGCAGTTCAGTTCCTGCCAAGTATTTATCTGATTGGAAGGAAAAAGACCATCTCTGGGTTCAGGGATACAAAAGAGAAATACCTAATTTATGCTTGTTCCACTGATCAGAGATTTTAAGCTGCTTGCGCAGGACTGAGGCCTCCACAACCTATTTGTTCGGCTGGTTGGCGTTTCTGAAATGTTTTGAACATAAATACTTTTGGACAGGGTGTGCCCTCTGATGACAGGTCCCCTTCTCTCTGCAAGAGACCATAAGGCCTCCCTCAGTTGTTTTACCCACGGAAACATTTGAGTTTGCACCCTCAACTAATAATTACATCTTCAAGCAGTTTTTGAAACCATTTACACAAATTTAATGATGTGGCATTATTTATAGCATTTAGACAGAGCCAAAGTAAGTTCAAGCTCTGCCCCAATATGAACAAAATCACCCTTTGGCAAGTTCCCAAAATATAGGCAGAGGCCTTGCCCTGCAAAATCCTCTTTTTTGGCAACACCCGGCCGGTGCTGTCTTTTCTTCGTGTCATTTACGTGTTTACTTTAAATGCACAACTGCTAAAGTTGTCCAAATAAATTTCATTCTGTGCCCAGTTATTCTCCAGTTTTCCAGGTTATTCGAGCAACAAGGCCAGTCCTTAAACAAGAATATTAGTCCCTTTAACTTGTGATTATGAAGTCCTCTAGCCTGACATCAATCTATCTAAGAGGCAGACATAACAGTCCCAAGACAGACCCATGATTTACACCGCCCTGGATGTTGTTCATCGTGATGAATACTTCCATGGCCCAGGCACTGAATACTTCATAGGTATTATTTTTTAAAATTCTCCTCTTATGGTGTTAGAATCCTAATTTCAGATATGAATAAAAGCTAAAAGAATTGTGAGGCTTAAAATTTAAATCACTGAGCTACTATAACACAGCTACTGTTAAATCTAAGTCTAAAGCACTTGCCCTAAATCCCCAAGCCATCCAAAGGCCCTTTAATTATGGTACCACAAAAATACTCATGCCCATCTAGCAGGTGAATAATTATGCCTGTAGCAAAGAAGGAATACACACATCTACACTTTAAAAGTTTATACTCTGTACTCCTCTTAGATCTTAGATAAATCATTTACACTGTCATTGTTCATGATCAAGGTAGATTCAAGAAGACTCTTTCCAGGGACTTCCCTGGTGGTCCAGTGGTTAAGAATCTGCCTTCCAATGTAGGGGATGCAAGTTCAATCCCTGGCCGGGGAACTAAGATCCCACATGCTGCGGGGCAACTAAGCCTGCACGCTGCAACTACTGAGCCTGCGTGCCACAGCTAGAGAGCCCGAGTGCCACAACTACTGAGCCCAAGTGCGGCAACTAGAGAGAAGCCCAAACGCCGCAACGAAGATCCCACTACCACAACTATGATCCTATGCAGCCAAAAAAAACAAAACACAAACAAAAAAAGAAGACTTTTTCCAATAGATTCAAGAAACATTTTTTACCCAGTAGCACCCTTTAAATTTACCTTCTAGCCCTTGGGTGTTTCTTCACTATTATTTGACATCTGCTATGTTTAGAGACTTTCCAGAACAGGTGTTCTTAACCAGGGGTCCATGAACTTGGATTTTGTCGAATGCTTTTCCCACACCTACTGAGATTGATCATGTGATCATCCTTGCATCCCTGAGATAAATCCCATTTAGTTATGATGTATAATTCTTTTTATTATTTTACTATTTTTTATTGTGGTAAAATATATATCACATAAAATTTGCCATGTGTAAGTGTATTATTCTTTTTACATGTTGCTGGATTTGATTTGCTTATATTTTGTTGAGAAATTTTGTGCACATTGAATGCGAATATTGATCTGTAGTTTTCTTTCTTGTGTGATGTCTTTGACTGGGTTTGATATCAGAGTAATAGTGACCTCATAAAATGGGTTTTTATTTTATTTTATTTTTAAAATATCTTTATTGGAGTATTGCTTTACAATTGCTTTACAATGTTGTGTTAGTGGGTTTTTAAAAACTTTATTGAAGTATAGTTGATTTACAATGTTGTGTTAATTTCTGCTTTACAGCAAAGTGACTCAGCTACACACATATATATTCCTTTTCATATTCTTTTCCATTATGGTTTATCACAGGATATTGAGTATACTTCCCTGTGCTATACAGTAAGGCCTTGTGGTTCATCTATTCTATATATAATAGTTTGCCTCTGCTAATCTCAAACTCCTAATACTTCCCCCCCACCCCCTCCCCTTGGCAACCACAAGTCTGTTCTCACGTCTGAGTCTGTTTCTGTTTCGTAGATATGTTCATTTGTGTTGTATTTTAGATTCCACATGTAAGTGATATCATATGGTATTTGTCTTTTTCTTTCTGACTTACTTCACTTTATATGATAATCTCTAGGTCCATCCATGTTGCTGCAAGTGGCATTATCAAATGGGTTCTAAAGTGTTTCCTCTCTGGGAATTCCATGGCAGTCCAGTGGTTAGGGCTCTGTGCTTCCACTGCAGGGGGCACAGGTTCGATCCCTGGTTGGGGAACAAAGATCCCACATGCCGCCGTGTGGCAAAAAAAAAAAAAAATATATATATATATATATATATATAGAAGTGTTTCCTCTCTTCTGTACTTTGGAAGAGTTTGTCTGACATGTAGGATGGAGTTTGATTATGGTGGGGTTTGTTTGTCAAAGTAGGGGGCACCTGCATTTTATCACGATGTGATGAGGAAATATTGACTCATATATAGAATATGCATTTCAATAAAATTTTAAAAATCACTACTAGTAAGTATGACAAAATAAACGAGTACCCTCCTCATGAGCTAGAGGAAGGAGTTAAAAATCATATAGTTTAGGAGGCAAATGAAAATATATTTGCAACAGACAAAAAAGGAATAGGTTTTGATTGGTGCCTTAAAAATATGTCAGTGGAAAAGTAAGCATTTGAAAAAAACATGTACTTGTAAAAAATTTATAATGGAAATAATGTATAAAAGTAGAGAAAATAGTGTAATCAACCACCATGTTCTTATCTTCTATTCTTCAACAATTACCAACACATGACAACTTTTGTTTTTTTCTATACCCACTCTACTCCTCTCCCCTACTCCTACCTCTGCTGAGTTATTTTGAAGCAAGTGTCAGATATCAAAATTATTTTACCCACAAATATTTCAGTTTCTATCTGAAAAAACGTGGGCTTTAAAAAGCATAGTCTGGGGGCTTCCCTGGTGGCGCAGTGGTTAAGAATCCGCCTGCCAGTGCAGGAGACACGGGTTCGATCCCTGGTCCGGGAAGGTCCCACATGCTCTGGAGCAACTAAGCCCATGCGCAGCTACTGAGCCTGTGCTCTAGAGCCTGAGAGCCACAACTACTGAGCCCGCGTGCTGCAACTATTGAAGCCCATACGCCTAGAGCCCGTGCTCCACAAGAGAAGCCACTGCAATGAGAAGCCCGCGCACCGCAACGAAGAGTAGCCCCTGCTCACCACAGCTAGAGAAAGCCCGCTCGCAGCAACGAAGACCCAACGCAGCCAAAAAAAAAAAAAAAAAAAAAAAAAAAAAGGCATAGTCATGGGACTTCCCTGGTGGCCCAGTGGCTAAGATTCTGTGCTCCCAATGCAGGGGGCCCAATCTGTGGTTGGGGAAGTAGAGCCCACATGCCGCAACTAAAGATCCCACGTGCTGCAATGGAGATCCCACACGTGGCAACGAAGATCCCACATGCTGCAAGTAAGACCCAGTACAGCCAAATAAATAAATAAATAAATATTTTTTAAAAAGAAAAAGAAAAGAAATATGGAGCAAATCAAACCTATTAAAAAAAAAGCATAGTCACATAAACATCATTGCCACCTCTCCCAATTTAGAGTATTTCCATAACACCATCGAATATCCAAGCAATGTTTTGAGTAGCCCTCATTTCCTCATTATTTATTTATTTATTTATTTTTAAAAATGTCTTTATTTCATATTCATATAATTTAAAACATTTTACAGTTGGTTTGTTAAGTCAGTCTCCGTATAAGACCCCTATATTCGCTATGTTGCATTTGGCTGATATGTCTCTTAAATCTCTTTTAATCTATAGGTTCCCCTTATTATCTAATTCAATAAATCACAACTTCATACAAGGCCCTGGGCTACAGGGGATTTTGTAACAATCAGAAGTCTCCAAATATGGAACTGGCTGCCTTTAAGTTAGCGAAGTGGGGAACGGAAAGTTGTGAATTATCATCAGATTCTGCAGAGGGAATTCCTGCAGAGGTCGAGGGATGGGATTCAATGATACCCATGTCCTTTCTAACCTGGCAGTGGATGAGAGATTTGTACACGATAATTTGTGCGATGTCACTATTAAAGTGGCTTATTTGGGGTAGAGAATGACAACCATTTATACAAAGAGACACAACATGTGTTTCCCTCCAAGTTCAGTTTCCATTTACAGCCTTGTCCACAGAGCCTCAGCATATCAGAGAATCAGCCAGAGTGAGCCCTGAGGGAAAGTCTCCACGGCACGTTCACCCTGGGAGCCCTCTGCACACACGACAGGACAGGCTTGGTGCGAATCACAGCAACTGGCTATTGGCCACGCGCTTCCTGAACTAGCAAGTTCTTTTCTTCCCTCTCTCTCCAACTATCTTCTATTTAAATCATATACTTCGGGGCTTCCCTGGTGGCGCAGTGGTTGAGAATCTGCCTGCCAGTGCAGGGGACACGGTCGAGCCCTGGTCTGGGAGGATCCCACATGCCGCGGAGCAACTAGGCCCGTGAGCCACAACTACTGAGCCTGCGCGTCTGGAGCCTGTGCTCCGCAACAAGAGAGGCCGCGACAGTGAGAGGCCCGTGCACCGCGATGAAGAGTGGCCCCCCCTTGCCACAACAAAAAAAAAGAATACACAGCTCCAACCTCTGAGGTTTTCCTTTGATGGAGAGGATGAATTATTCAGCAAATAATCACTATAAGTAAAGGGGAACACTGGAATAGATGTTATTTTGTGTGCTTTGAGGCATTAACTTTAAACTTTGATTTATTTTGCATCTTTTCAAATTAGACAGGGCAAATAATAATTCACTATTTTTTTCCTATGCACTTTGATCCCATTTTAGTAAGTGTTTGAAACAGTTGTGTTTTTGAAATGAGACTTTATCTCAATTCACGCACTAAATTTGCTGGTCTGCACTAAATTTTCCTGAAGGTCTGCTTCATTTACCTTTCATTTTCCACCAAGGGTTTATATCACTGCAAGAGTAATTTCCTTTACAGAGGAGCCATAAGTATTGCATTGGCCAAAAAGTTCATTCAGGCTTTTCCATACATCTTAGGGAAAAACCGGAACGAACTTTTTGGCCAACCCAATATAAACAGCTCCAAATCAACCCTCTTATTTTTTTATCTCCTTATCCACCCAGATGCAGTAATTTCTCCTACAAAAACTTAGATTGATCAGAAACTACTGTAGGAATGTTAGATTTTCGATACTAAAGAATAACTAGCAACACAGACACTATAGTACACGTTTTCTAGATAAAATTGACGTTGACATCTGTTCCAGTAAAGGGACGCTCTAGACTTTAAGAAGATAAAAGAATGAAAGAAATCAATAATAATAATAGTAATAACAACAACACAATACATAACTAACTGTTGTTGAAGCATGTTGTGAACCAGGATCTCTGGGGATCACTTTATTCATGCAATGTTGGTGAGTCATTCATCTTTCTAGGATTTGTATTTGTTGCGCTGGTTCAATATTTACAGACTGCTTATTATACACAAAGTACCATCCCTGAAGGCAAGATAACACAGCTGCTCAGAGTTGGTTCTCTCTCTACTTTTGTAAACATATCCCACAAACTCCGGGAGGGTAGGAGGTGAGGCCAGTCAATCCAGTATTAGTGTGAGAGTAACCTTGATCTTGACCACTTACCAGATGAGAAGAACTCTGAAGTGAGTTATGCGGGAGAGGAAAACGTTGCCAACACATGAGAAAGGGTCCTTATGTCAGCAGAAGAGATTTAGGGTAGAAGTCGTAGGGTTAATCAAAGAGATTTAGTGTCAATGGGGAGAAAAGGGTGGTCAGCTTTAAAAGGGAGTCCAGACTCCCCCTTCCTTGCTGTGACATTACCCAGTGGGTTACAAGGTCAGGCATTAACAGAGCTCCTCTGCAGAGGGAGTCCTCACCATGGCCAGGGACGCGTACGAGGCCCTGCACCGTGCCCGCTGAGGGTCTGTTTTCATTGACCCTTCCACTCTTGAGACTGACAATCGCTTTTTTTTTCTTTTTCACTTTTTGAAATTAATTTTATTTTTTTATTGAAGTATGGTTGATTTACAATGTTGTGTTAGTTTCAGGTGTACAGCAAAGTGATTCAGTTATGTATACATACGTATATATATATATGTATATATATATACACACATACATATATATTCTTTTTTCAGATTCTTTTCCCTTATAGGTTATTACAAAATACTGAATATAGTTCCCTGTGCTATACAGTAGGTCCTTGTTGGTTATTTTATATACAGTTGTGTGTATCTGTTAATCCCAGACTCCTAATATATCCCTCCCCACCCCCCTTTGGCAACCATAAGTTTATTTTTTTAATTTTAATTTTTTTACATCTTTATTGGAGTATCATTGCTTTACAATTGTGTGTTAGCTTCTGCTGTATCACAAAGTGAATCAGTTATAAATATACCCTGCCACTCTCCCCTCGTGGCAGGGAAGGCAGAAAGGAGCCCTGAACAGCCCAAGAACAATCGCAAAGGCACCTGTGCAGACAGAGGCTGCTGTCCTACAACCCTGCCACGTGTGGGCCCTGCACCAGCAGGGGGGCAGCCCTTGGGAGCTTCCTAGCAATGCAGACTCTCAGCCCCACCTGGACCTCCTGAGTACGAATCTGCATATTAACAATATCCCCAGGTGACCTGGACGCACATTCAAATATGGAAAGTGCTGGCCCCAACTACAGACAGACCCGTGGACATATGGAGGAGAAGAAATGTGATTAGTTAGGAAGGCTTCCTGGAGGAGGCCTCTAGCAACGGGTGGATTCTTAACCACTGCGCCACCAGGGAAGCCCCCCTGTGGTGTTTTAAAGTGTTGATTCCTGCCTCCCCTTCCCAGAGATTCTGATTGAATTGAGATAAAGCTTCAGCGCTGGGATTCTACAGAGCTCCCCTGGTGCTTCGAATTTGTAGCCAAACTTACAAACCACTGGCTTTTGCCATACTGAAGATATAAAGGACTGTACCTGGACGAGGAGACAGTAAAAGTGATCAGGTGATGCTGCAGGAGCAGGAGTGTTTGTTTCTGTGTGTGGAGGGTGAGGTGAAGGAGAAGGGCGGGGCTAAGGCCCTCCATCCCTCTAGCCCCCTGTGTGTCCTTCCGGGCGCCTCAGTCCATGGCCTTTCCACGCCCCTCACCTGGACGTCTGGATTCTGCTGCCCCCCGGTGGTGGTTTTCAGTATGGCACGCTGTCCCTGGAGGTTTCATACACGCCCAGCATTAGTTCATCACAAACCTGAGCATGAGTCCCAAGGGGTGGTTTGCTGGGAGGGGTGTCCGGGGAACTGTACACGATGAGCAGCTCGGCAGTCACTTCAGGAGTTGCTCCTGAGCAGGGAAGCTCAGGGAGCTCTAGGCCACTGGCCAAGCACGGGTCTGTCACAGGGCTGTTCCTGTGCCTGGGGTTTGAGAAATTGGTCTTATGGCCAGTGACAAGTGCCTATGATGTCAAGCATCGGGAAGGCAGAGGTGTAAGGTAACAAGCTTCCCAAAAAACAGCAGTCGCCCCTTATTCTGCTCTGTGTGACAAGGCTGTGTTTTTACCTAATTATCATGTTTAATTCTAACGCAAGCCTAGGGTGTTAGGATCCCCATCTTACAGACAAGGAAACAGACCTACAGAGCTTAAGGAACCTGCTCAAGGTCATACAACTTGTAAATGACAGATGCAAGCCCTGAGCCCAGGCCGGTGGGACCGCACAGTCTGTCCCAGCTCCTCCCATGTCCCCTGCAGGGCCCAGGAGGCCTCACCTGCCCAGAGTTTTGCACAGCGGCTTCAGCCTGATTGCCCGGTTCGGTCCGTGCGGTCCCTCCAGGGGCGCGCAGCCCCTTTGGTCCCTATTGCGCCTTGGCTCGGACACTTCCTTCTGCAGGGCAGCCCCCGAGAGCCCCACGTGGGCAGGAGGACACCCTTGCCCTGTCCTGGCAGCTTCTCCCTGCAGCCACCTCCCAGGGGCGGGCTCAGGCCAGCTTACGAGCAGACGCATGAGAGAGGCAGGAAGCAGTGTGAGCTCGTGGTCAGCACCCTCCTCTGACCTGGCGACCTCCCTCTCTCCTCCCTGACGCTTCCTGCCGCTCGGGGCAGCGCCTCTCCGCGCTCCCCCATTACACGTGCTCCTGTAACTCTGCTGTGGGTCCGAATCACCAGGGGAGTGGTTAGAATGCAGATTCCTAGGCTCCAGCCCCAAGGATTCTGACCCAGGGGGGTCACACAAATGGGGCCTGGGAATTTGAATTTTTAACAAACAACCCAGCGAATGCTGATGCAGGGGTCCTGTGAACACACTTTGAACAGACCTGCCACTCACGTCTGTGGGCCTCGGGTCAAGAGTATAAATGCAAGCCCATATGTTTAAAAGTTATAAATCAAGCTGACCAGTTGTCAAGTGAACCTCCGCAAATACCTGACAGGCTGGGATTCCTGGACTGCGGAGCTCCAATCCAGAAGCTAGGACAGCAGAGCGAGTGCTGCCCCAGCCCCCAGCCCTCCCCCTGCTCTCCCCCCTTTGACTCTGACCCGCTTTGTGCCGTGAGGAATCTGCTGCTCAAGCAAGAGCACACCCAGCCTTCAATTCCAAGCTCAGGCCACCCTCTTCCCGCCCCATAAACAGCTGTAGCCCAACAGGTGGTCACCTGTCGGGCTAGGAGATGGGCCCCAGGAAGGAGGAAGGCCTGCATTGGTGCTTGGAGCAGGGATTCTAGGGTTTAGGTGCTCAGAGCATGGCCTGGAGGGGAGAGGGGCTCCAGATGGACGCACCCCCTTGTCCTCTCTAGCTGCCTGCACCTTGGGGAGGGTGCAACCAGAGGATGACCCGAGCAGGGCCCTCTAAAGCAGAGCTTCTCAAACTTTAATGTGAGTAGGACTCAGCTGGGATCTGAAGATTCCCAGTCAGCAGGTCTGGGGTAGAGACCAAGATTGCCCGTTCCTCACAGCCTCCCAGGCAAAGCCGAGGCTGCTGGTCCACAGGCCACGCTTAGAATAGGCAAGCTGTAGGGCAGGGTGGGCGGAGTTTTTCTGCAGAGGGCCCGGAAGCGCATTTCCAGGCTTTGCGGCCTGTGGTCTCTGCAACTCCTCAGCCCTACTGGTGTCGCACAAACGTGGCCTTAGACAAATGTCAGCGAGTGAGCGTGGCTATGCTCCAGTGAAACCTTATTTCTGGACAATGAAACTCGAATTTCATATAATTCTCCTGTGACACAAAATGTTCTTCTCCTTTGGAGACGCATGCTGTGAAGAACAAGGAATCAGGATGTGAGATTTGGATGGAATCTTTAAGGCCATCTAGTCGAGCCCGCTCAGCCAACAGCAGACTGAAATCTCCTGAAGTCACACAGCAATGTGATCGTTTTCTATGCAATTTGCCATCTTTCTTCCAGTGATCTCCCCTTCTTCCCTCCACCTCTACCGTGCAAGAAGCATAAACTATTAAGAATATCTAACTACTCAATAATAATATTTCATTTTAGTGCAAATATTTTACATTTATATAACTATATACAAATAGTGAATAATGCAAATATTTAATTAAATATTTAGTACAAATATTTCACCCACTGGCAACACCATTCTACTTTGTGTCTCTAAGAATTTGGCTACTCTAGGTACCTCATATTGATCTCGGGTGGCCTGCAGCGGCTTGAAGCAGGGTTTCAGTTCCCGGCCAGTGACTGAGGTCACGGGGGTGAGAGCACTGAATCCTAGCCACTAGACCAGTGGTCAGTGATAAGGCCCTGGCCCTACAGCTTTGCAGAAAAAGAATTCCCACAAAGACGGAAAGTAGTGAAACAAGTAAAGTATTTATTAGGAGAAAAAAAGAGTACAGTATAGACACATGGGTGGATTCAAGAGAGAGAGTCGCACCCTCGTGGCAGTTTGAATCACTTTTACAGGGCATTTCTTCCGGGTTTCCTTTGGCCAATCGTTTAGATTTTCCTGGTTCAAAGTCTGTATTTGGAATATCTAAGGATCTTCCCATGTGTGCACGTGCATCACTTAGCCAAGATGGATTCTACCAAAGAGGCCTATGGGTAGTGAGCATCAGTTGGCATCTCTCCCCTTTTGACCTCCAAGGAGCCTTTCGGCGTGTGTGTAGTCGGGGAGGTCTCCTGCCTTCAAGAATGAGGAACATGTTGTCTCTTATCTTCTATCTGGGCGGGGCCCAGCTTCCTCTCTCAATTGTTCTGTTATTCTTGTCTTGGAGTATTGGTTCACAGCGAATGAACTCCAGCCATTTGCCCCAGAGGCCCATCTATCTCCTGCCTCAAATATAACTGGAAGCACAGTATTTGTCATTTGGTGACTCAGAACTTCTGGACACCAGATGTGCGGGGTTTTCCCTCACACTAACCAGTTCTCCAACTCTCCAGACATTAACTGTGTCCTACAGTTTAACTCAATTCTGACACTATCTGCCTGGAGTTAGTGTCAGGCCTCATGGGTTGAGGGCTCGGTCCCACAGGTCTGCCCCTCCTTCCCAACTTCAGAAGCCAGTCATGAGTCCAGGTGGTTACCTGTGCTTCTCACAGACTGGTCATAAATCAGGGTTCTCACAACCCCCTCCTCAGGTTTGGTAATTTTCTAGAGTGGCTCACAGAACTCAGGTAAACAATTTATTATAGAAGGAGTCAACCCAGCGACAGCCAGATGAGCAAGGTATGGGGGAAGGGGCAGGAGCTTCCAAGCCCTCTGCTGGCAAGCCACCTTCCCAGCACCTGCACACGTTCACCAGCCTGGGAGCTCTTTGAACCCCATCCTACTGGGGTTTTTTTGGTTTGTTTTTTTGTTGTTGTTGTTTTTACTGAGGCTTCATAAAGGCATACTTAGGCAAGGTTGTTTAAAGCATCGGCCATTGGTGACTGAACTCGGTTTCCAGCCCCTCTCCTCCCTGGGGTTGGAGCGGTGAGACTGAAATTTCCATCCTTTAAGCAGGGGTTTGGTTTCCCTGACAGGCAAAGTCATTCACATAACTCAGGTGTGGTTGGAAAGGGCTTGTTATACCTAGCAGAAGACACCTTATCATTCTCATCTTCGAGCTCCTAAGGATTTTAGGAGCTTTGTGCCGGGAACAACATGAAGATCAAATATGTATTTCTAATTATAAGTCACAATATCACAGTCTTCAAGCTTCATCCATGCTGCAGCATGTGTCAGCATTTCTTTCCTTTTTAAGGCTGAATGATCTTTCACTGTATGTTTATACCACACTTTGTTTATTCGTGCCAGAATGCATTTGTTTTCTTCATATATATTCAGTTGGGTTTCATGTGTGGGAAAAAAGCCTGAAGTTATTTATTTCTCTCTTGTACTGATATCTGCTTATTAGCTCATTTACATTTTTTTATTTATTTGAGAGATAAACAAATTAAAATTTTATTTCTTGCTCATGCAGTTTTCTCTGTGCATCAGTTGACTGCTGAGAAACTGGCCTTCATGCCATGAGAAGGATGTGCTTTGGTCTTTCATATTTCCTCTCTTATTCAAACAGGATTCCTCCAGGACCAACCTAGCAATAGAATAGACAGTAGGGAGTCTGGGGTTGTCGTCTGAATAGCCTGGCTCGGCGTCGTGCTTGTCATTTACACGCATCTCCACTGACCAGCATTGGCGACTGCCCCATATCTCAGGCAGTGGAGGAAGCATGATCCCACTTTGGTCCAGAGACAGAGAAACTCTTCTGAGTCACATCAGATGTTTTCAGAAGCTGAAGCACCCTTCTCTTTCTGGTGGGTGTGGGTGTCCTCCTGTGGACGGGGTGTTAAATGGGCCCTTGAGTCCCAGGGAGCTGTCCTTCTTCACCCTCTGCTTTAAGAAGCCCATGGTCCAGGCTTGGTGAACCAGTGCATATCTGGCAGTTATAACTCTTAGCTCATTTTTTAAAAGCTGAAACTAGAACTTACAGGATTCTTTCTCCCTTATCTCCTAAAGATTAAGTTGTATTTTACCCATAAAAAAAGTAGTGAGTGACTGGCGTCTAGCAGATACTCAGCAAATACTGCTGGTAGACGGGTATGTAAGAGCTGTTCTCATGTACAGTGTGACTGGAGAATCCAATTCTGACCTAAAATGTATTCTACAATAGCTAATTATGTAATCTGTGCCATTTTTAGCCAAGCTCAGAGATACATTAAAGTTCTGTTTTCTTGGCCTGGGCAATTTTTAAAAATCCCTGTCTCCGCTGTACATGTTGATTTTTCTGCCATCTGTGATCATATTGTCCGTGGTCCCAGGGTTTGGAGAGCACAGCGTTCTAATTTTTCTACCCAACACGACTCTGGTGACCCCACTTCAACCTGCTCTGTGGCAACCATTTGCCCCAGCAAACGGTCTTATACACGTCTAACTTCCTGGTTCTAAGATGCATCAAGCGCATCGAAAACGTTGATGCAGAAACGTTGACTTTTTGGTGACTCTAAAGCAATATCTGAAGATGGAGAGAGAGGCAGCCCAAAGTAGCAGAAGGTTCATGGGCTTTGGGACCAATATCTGGGTTCAAATCTTTTTCTTTTTAAATTTTGGAAAATTTACTTCACCTTACTCTAAACTTTATTACCTGTAAAAAGATAATAATAATGCATACATACCTTACAGTAGCATTGCAAGGATTTAGTGAGATGATAAAAGGGTATAGTTACACATTCAATGAAGGGTAGCTACTGTTACTGAATGAAAAATATTACATTACGCCAAACAATTGCCTTACATGACATAACCTTCATTCTGAAGCAGAATTTTATTTTATTTTATTTTTTTTATTTTTATTTTTCTTGCGGTATGAGGGCCTCTCACTGCTGTGGCCCCTCCCGTCGCGGAGCACAGGCTCCGGGCGCGCAGGCCCAGCGGCCATGGCCCACGGGCCCAGCCGCTCCGCGGCATGTGGGATCCTCCAGGACCGGGGCGCGAACACGCGCCCCCTGCATCGGCAGGCGGACTCCCAACCACCGCGCCACCAGGGAAGCCCCTGAAGCATAATTTTAGACTGATTCTAAATTCCTTGGAACATTGGATTCTTGGTATATTTTTCATGTGAACATTGGAACTTCATTTGCTATGTGTTGCTGAGAAAGGTAGCAGCAGCTGTGGTTGTTCAAGACCACCTTCTGAAATTCACAAAACCTCTGTTAATCTGCACTTTGTAATTACAGTACTTCTTTTTAAAAAAACCCTTTTGGGGCTTCCCTGGTGGGGCAGTTGTTAAGAATCTGCCTACCAATGCAGGGGACATGGGTTTGAGCCCTGGTCCGGGAAGATCCCACATGCCGCAGAGCAAATAAGCCCGTGAGCCACAACTACTGAGCCTGCGCTCTAGAGCCACAGCTACTGAAGCCCCCGTGCCTAGAGCCCATGCTACGCAACAAGAGAAGCCACCGCAATGAGAAGTCCACGCACTGCAACAAGAGTAGCCCCCGCTTGCCGCAACCAGAGAAAAGCCCACGCGTAGCAACGAAGACCCAACGCAGCCAAAAAATAAAATAATAAAATAAATTTATAAAAACAAACAAACTTTTTTCTCAGGGAAAATTAAGGTTTGTTTTGGTTTTTGATCACCCATAATCTCACAATAGAGAAATAAATAACCACTATTATCATTTTCGAATATTTTCTTCCAATGTTTCATGTTTCATGCATTCTCGTACAAAATTGGTATAATAGTTTCATGTCATTATATGAATATTTTTTGTTGTCTTACTTTGGGTCCCCTGAAACTAAGCTCTAGGACAAGAATTTGAATGCAGTAGATTATTTTGGAAGTGGTCCCAGGAAATGCTGGTAATGGAGGGGGGAAGTGAGACAAGAAAGGGAATGAAGGCAGCAAAGGACTTATTATCAAGCATTTTCCCGGGATGGGCTACTGGAGCATAATCCTGCTGGGTAACTTTAGGAGACAGTGTGGAACACAAGCCTCATGGTTAACTTCTCTGAGGACTGAGTGAGTTGGGGTATTTATACTCCTGTCTGTCTGTTGACTGAGGGCTGCTGGGGGAGGAGAGCAGAGAGAGATATTAAATTCCCTGGCATGCTGGGCCTGCCTTGAGCTTGAGCAGAGCTGACTGTGGTGGCAGACAAAGCCCTCAGGCAGAGTTGCAGGAAGTCAGGCTGGTGTGAAATGTAAGGGGCCAGGGCTTATGGGGAGGCACCGACAACATTGACTCGCCCATGTTATTAAACACTGGCTATAGAACAGTCTACAGCGTGGAGCAGTGCCTTCTCAAGGGTTGTACTCCTGCAATTATTTCTTTTTCTACTTCTTTTCTGTGCCTCCTCACAGCAAAATTTCTCACAGGAGTTGTTATAACCACTGCCTCCACACCTTCACACACTGTTCTCTGCTCAACACAGTTTTATAGGGTTTCTCTCTCTCTCTGTCTTTAAAATACTGCTTTTTCTAAGTCAAAAATCTCCACTTTGCCAAATCAAATTGTTACTCTTCTGTCTTCAGAAGCATAGGTTCCAGCTTTTCCTGCACTTCTGTGACTGCACATTTTCTCTCACCTCAGTCTCCTTGGGTGGGTCTCTACCTGTAAATGTTGGAGGGCCTCAGGGCTCCATCTCTGGTTTCTCTCTCCCTCTCTCTCTTTTTGGTTTGTTCCTATACATCTTATTTCTTTAACGAAAATTCGTAAATAACTCTAGGAAAATGTCAACACTTTATATAATCTGTTTTGGATATATGTACATTTGAAAAATAAAATTGGGGGTATTTTTAGCATTCTTTAAATATTTCATATTCAAAGAAGAAGGGACATTTACTAGTCATTTAGGAACACTTATAAAGCCATTAGCAAACCAGAACACCTTCTGATAACATTCACTCCTCCAGCTGTCATCCTTCGGGCAATTTCGGTCTCACAGAAGACACTTGAGACCAAGAGGCATCTCAGTTGCCAAAACTGTGTGTCCAAACTCATCATTATTATTCCTAGCAGAGACCCTCAGTTCCTCACTTTCAAGCCTATTAAATCTTACTTAACAAGCCAATTTAAAAATAGTAAAAAGTAAAATATTATTAGGAAAGGAAAGAGAAGAAAAATATATAAAAAACAGACATGAAAGTTTTAAAAGATAAATGGTTGCTATTAAATGTATATAAGTAAATCCATAAACCCCTACACCTGTGTTTCATTAGGCCCTAAGGGTATTGTACCAAATGGCACAATACTACTTGCTGATAATGATACCAAATAATTAATAATATTTGTCATCATATTCTGCCCACTGTAAGAATGGAGGGACATCTGCAGCACATGTTAGAAAAATGCCCATCAAATAAGTCAATATTTTTTGTTTTAATACTGAAACATAATGGACTTCATTTCTGTTGTCCGTATTACAGTAGAAGCCTTCACTCAAAGGTGTGTCTCTAAGGATGGGAATTGCATACACAGCATGAGTTGTAAGCTCTGTGAGGGTAGGAAACCTACGTTCCATTTAGATGCAATTTGCTCATTTTATACCCATAGCTTCCCCGAGAGTGCAGTTGAAAGTAGACTGTCTAGACGGCATGAAGGGAAGTCCCTTTTCAGAAAATAAAAGACAATTCTAGAGTTCTTTATGTTCGGGAAGAGCATTTCAGCTTTTTAACCCCTGAATGTCATATAATAGATCTATGATTATCCAAAACAGAGATTTAACATGAATATAATGCAATGCAAATTAATTTTATAAATGTATTTCTTACCTCGAATTCTATTTCTCTCAGTTTAACTGAAGTCCCATTTAATAAACAGAAAAAAATTTTAATGAAGAAAGAATGGACCTGCTGATGGTAATTTGCAAGGGATGGAAAGGAGGTTAATGATGATCCCTTTGGTAGCGTGTTATACATTTTTTTAAAAAAATTGACAGGAGATAGGCTAAGTCTGGCCTTTAATTTTCCTGATTGAGTTGGAGAAAGCTGTATCTCTATCGGATGATGTATAAGCCTGTGAAATTCTCTAAGGGATCAATGGGACAATTTATTAATATGAATCTCAGTCTCTAACTTAAAAAAATCTCTTTATGTCCTCTATTATAACACTTCACCTTTTGGATATATAATCTTCATCGATATCTCATTAGTATTTCATAGATTTTTCTCTTTTCTCTCTTTTTTTTTGTAGTGGCAAGTACAGAGATTTCCCATATCTGCCCTGTCCCCGCACTCCATAGCCTCCCCACTACCAACATTCCTCCCCCAGAGTGATAACTTTTGCTACAATTGATGAATCTACACTGACACATCATAGTCACCTGAAGTCCATAGGTTTTTAAAAAATATTTTATTTATTTATTGGCTGCATCAGGTCTTAGTTGCGGCACGTGGGATCTTTCCTTGCGGTGCGTGCGTTCTTGTTGCAGCATGTGGGCTTCTCTCTAGTTGTGGCACGTGGACTCAAGGGTGCACAGGCTCTGTAGTTCGCGGCACATGGACTCTTTCGTTGAGGCACGCGAGCGCGAGCTCAGTAGTAGTGGCGTGCGGGCTTAGTTGCCCCACAGCATGCGGCATCTTAGTTCCCCAACCAGTGACCAAACCCTCGTCCCCTGCATTGCAAGGTGGATTGTTTACCACTGGACCACCAGGGAAGTCCCCCGGAGTCCATGGCTTACGTTAGCGTTCACTCTTGGTGTTGTGCATTCTACGGTTTTGGACAAATGTATAATGACATTTCCATCGTTATGGTATCATACAGAGTATTTTCATTGTCCTAAAAATCCTCTGTGCTCCACCAGTTCATCCCTCACTCCCACCTCCACCCTCTGGCAGCCACTGATCTTTTTATTGTCTCCATAGTTTTGCCTTTCTGTCATATAGTTAGAATCATAAAGTATGTAGCCTTTTCAGACTGGCTTCCTTCACTTAGTTATAAGCATTTAAGTTTCCTTCGTGTTGTTTCATGTCTTGGTAGCTCATTTCTTTTTAGTACTGAATAATACTCCACTGTCTGGATGAACCAGTTTATTTATCCATTCACCTACTGAAGGAAGTCTTGGTTACTTCCAGGTTTTGAAAGTTATGAATAAAGCTTCCATAGATTCAAAAAAAATTCCTTTCCTTCAAAATTAAGCATATAATCAATGAGTTTACTTCCAGTATGCATCCAAACCAGACTGAAGAGTTACCCCCTTTGTTCTACTTCATAATCTCTCCATCTCTGCAGTAATTGCATTATTACTATTAGCATACTAATTTTTCCATCTTCTATTCATTTATTTTAAAGAATGCAGGAAAATGTAATAAAACACCAGAATGGATCTACAAACAAGTGCTATTATAATACAGACATGGTTGTTTTATGGAAATGGAACCAGTTGACTGATAGGCAGAGACGGATGGCAATGCTTGATAGTCAGTTGCTGGATGAAAGTCTAAATTTGAAATAAGAAAAGCAGTTTGAGGGCAGCAGAGTAAAGGTTGCAGTCCTATAGGACACACAGATGTGTGCTAGAAATAGCCTGCCTGGCAATTTTGATTAATGATTAAAGACTTAAGTTGACTGACTATTGAAAAATGATAAATGACACATACATACACACTAGTTGGTGAAAGGTGTGGAAACTTTGGTCTCAATTTAGAGAGAGTGGCATCTCTGACAGGATACAGGCAAACTATACTACATACTTTGATTCTGAACTCTGCATGGACACATGATATGGCGTTAAATGTATTCTTACAGATCAGCTCATTTTGAAGGGCTGGCACCTCAGACTTTCTGATCAAAACTACTAGATTTGGGTCAAAGGCCAGTTGCTCTTTCCCAATTGCTTCTTATCCAAAGCTGCCACCTTATTGTGGGTCCTCCATCAGTAGACTGTGGTCAATAATAAAATACTGTCACCACACAAAATCCAAAGAAACCCACTGCAGGCACTAAAAAGCTACCACCTTATCTTCGTTCCCCTGTGTGGTAGACAGTGGTCAGTAGTAAAATGCCATCACCAGGCAGAATCCAGCAAAACCCACTGCAAAGTAAAAAAAGAATAATATCCTTAGCTACCAAAGCTCAGGCATAGTCAAATGTTAGGAATCCAGAAAAAACCTACAGTTGAGTCAATAAAAGTTATTAGCCATCAGTGCAGTAAACATGGTTCAATGCACAAGTCAAGGAGCTGGCTGACCCTCAGTCCACAGGTGAGGTGACATACAACATGTGGTTGCCATGAAAGAGACATGAAGGAATGGGAATGGCAGGCAGAGTCTAATAGCCTCTTTGCTAAAACCCTCACAACTTCTCTGTTGCTTTCGTCACTGCACTCTCAGGGTACAGCTTTTGTAAGTTCTTCCATTCTGGCCACTGTTCAAAGCTTTCAATACCGTTTTATCTGTTCTCTTGCAGAACTATTCCCTTCATCCTTCTTTGATGCTCTTCCTTACTTTATGTAGGTCTTTGTTTCTGACATTATTTTCCTTCCCAATGAAGAACTGCTTTTAACATTTTTTGCAAATCAAGTCTACCGGCAACAAAGACCCTCAATTTTTGTTTGTCTGAAAAAAATATTTCTCCTTCCGTTTTGAAAGATCATTTCACAAGGTACAGAATTCCAGGTTGGTGACTTTTTTCTCTCAACACTTAAAATTTTTCACTCCACTCTCTTCTTGTTTGCATGATTTCTGAAGAGAAGTTGGATGTAATTCTTATCTTTATTCCTCTATAGCCAAAGTGTTTTTCTTTCATCTGAAAATAGTATACCTAGTTGTAGGGGCTGGTTTTTTTTTTTTTTGACATTAATTCTGCTTGGTGTTCTCTGAGCTTCCTGGACCTGTGGTTTGGTGTTTGACATTAATTGGGGGAAATTTTCAGTCATTATTGTTTTAAACATTTCTTTTATCCCTTTCTCTCTTTCTTCTCCTTCTGGAATTCTCATTAAGCAGATGTGGAATCTTTTGTATCTGTTCCTCAGTCCCTGGATATTCTGGTTTTTATAGCCTTCGTTCTCATTGCTTGTTGGTTTCTGTGGATTCTGTTGCTATATCCTCTAGCTCAGCAACTCCTCCTTCAGCTGTGGCCAGTCTGCTAATAAGCCCATCAGAGGCATTCTTCATTTCGGTTACAGTGCTTTTTATCTCTAGCGTTTCTTTTTGGTTCTTTCTAAGGATTTCCATCTCTCTGCTTACACCACTCATCTGTTTTTGCATGCTGTCTACTTTATCCATTAGAGCCCTTGGTGTATTAATCATAGTTGCGTTTAAATTCCTGGTCTGATAATTCCAACATCTCTGCCACATCTGGTTCTGATGCATGCTGTGTCTCTTCAAAAAAAAAATTTTTTTTTTGGCTTTTGGTGTGTCTTGTAACTTTTTTTCGATGTGCACACACAACGTCCCGGGTTAAGGGAACTGCTGTAGCAAGGCCTTAGTAATGAGGTGGTGAGGTGTGAGGGCAGGCAGTTCCCACGATTAAGTCTCAATGCCCCAGTGAGCTTCTGCCTCTGGACCATGAACTTCACAAGTGTTTCTCATTTTTTTCTCCCCCCACCCCTTCCCTTATGTGGGACAGGGTGGCTAGAGACAGCTGGAGCCGGGTGTTTCTCTTCCCCCAGGTCAGTTAGGCTCAGTTAACACCCCAGCAGGTTAGACTCTGGTTAACTAGTTTCCCCCGAGGGCAAGCCTTGTTAAGAGGACCGAGTCGTCTTCTGGTCTATTTCAAGTTGGCCACGTTCCCCTCCCCCAGCAGGAAGGCTGAGGGATTTTTCTCTGGTGTTTTCTGTAGGATCCTGGTGGAGCTCCTGGAGGAAAATCTCACCGTGTTGTGAGTCCTCGCATGACCGGGTCCCCCTGGAGTTTCTAACTCTCAGATTGTCACCCGGAGCCTCCAGCAGTTGTCAGTTATAGTTCTGGTTTTCCTCCCTGGGCACAGGTCCCACTGGTGGTTTTGCTCCGGGAAGCCTCCATTTCCTCTGTTCACTGGGGGGGCCTCCCCAGTCTCAGGGGTGGCAGTTTGCCTAGTGTCCTCCCCTCTCTTCCAGATGCAACAGGTCTCTCTTCCCTTTAAAAACAATCTACACTCACCCAAGTTATCCTGTCCAATGCCATGGATTTTTTTGTTTTCACTTTTTGGGGATCTTTTTTTCTCCCAGATTTGGACAAGGCTGGCTCCTTCTTGGTTTCCCATTTCAGCTCAAGTTTCTTGACTACCCAATTTAAATCGGGGTTTGCTGGCCATCTCCAACTACTCTCTTTTATCTCCTCTTGAGGAGATAAAACTTACATGCCTTTTTTACCATTGATCCCCAGTTCTTAGAAGGGTGTCTGATGTATGGTGGATGTTCAAAAAACACTTGTTTAAAAATGACTTATTTAATCATTCTGCTGTTGCTGAACTTAGAAGTTAGAATGTTTATAAATTCTATTATAATATTATAATAAGCACTGCTCTGATAAACATGTGTACATAAATAAATTTGTACATATATGTGTCTATAATGACTCCTTCCCTTCATATTCTTATAGGTGGAAATCCTCTTGGGTCAAAGAGGATAAACATTTTTAAGGCTCTTAATAAATACTGCCAAATTGTTTTCTGAAAAGGCTATTCTGATTTATATTTTACCAATAGTATATCACAGTGCCTGTCACACTTTACCTTCTTTAGCATGGGGTATTCTGTTTTTAAACAAGCTTTATTTATTTTATTCTTTATAATATTTTTCTGTAATTTCCTTTTTACCTATTCTTTTTCTAGATTGTTAGCCTAATGAAAGCAGGGATTTCATCTTATTAGGTATATCCTTTTTGGAGGACATCTTTATCAACTCTTAGCAGTTTCTGGACAACTCATTTCAATAATGGACTAGTTATTGTCCATAAGACTGAAAACTACTCTAGCTTCCAGTATTATTATCATATCTTAAGGGATGACCAATAGACTATACTGACCCAAATTGGCTTTTGTGAGCAGTTTTGCTTAATTTTTTATACCAGTGGTTCTCTACAAAAGTGTCATAATGCAAATATGACTGAGGTCCGGTGGAAAGTGACACGAGTAATTCATTACTAATAGCAAAGTTCTAAAATTTGAGGATGACTTCTATCCATGAATTAGATCACATTCAAGGTTATTTGTATAATAACATGAACATTATTCATTTGCTTTCTTGAGTGGGAGAGACATTTTTGGTGCTAGAGCCTGTCCATTGGTTACAGCTGTGTTGTCCATAGAAATATAAAGTAAACCACATCTGTAATTTTAAATTTGTAGTAACCATGTTAAAAAGTAAAAAGGAACAAGTGAAATTAATCTTAGTAAGATATTTTAAAACCAATGTGTCTAAAATATTATCAACATGTAATCAACGTGAAAAATCATTAGTGAGACAAAAAAAGTTTTATACTGTCTTTGAAATCTATTGTGTATTTTACACTTACAACATCTCAGTTTGGACCAGACGCTTTTCAAGTCCCCCAAATCCTCATGTGGATAGTGCTACTGTGTTGGACAACCCAGGGTTCATAGTATTAGTTAGGACTTTTATGAATGCAAGGGAGTGAATATATTTTTCAGTAATTGGAAGGATGTTCCTGGTAGGTGTCTTAGTTTGGGTTCCCTGGTAGCAGACCCTGAGACAAGGATTTGAGTGGAAGTAGTTTGTTTTGGAAGTGACCCCAAGAAAACACTTGTAGGGAGTGGAGAAGTGAGACAGAGAAAGGAAGGAAGCCAATAACAGTGTGTTAGCAAGCAAGTTACTGCTTAGGCAACTGGGCTCCTTCCTGCTGGGTGACCCTGGGAGACAGAATTATTCCAACTGATAGGGAAGGGGACTGGGGCACTTATCTACCAACTCCCCATCCATCTTTGGTTGAGGCTTGAATCCTGGAGTTTTGGCTTTTCTTGCATATGGCCCCAAGTGTGCTCCCACAGCCAGAAAACAGCCTTTAAGCAGAGAGTTGCAGATAAGCAGTGAGCTGCCTTAGACCTGGAAAAGTGTCCGGAGAACACGAGCTGGAAAGTGACAACTTCTGCTATAGCAGGTCACACAATCCAAGTAGGGATTCTGTTAGCTTCGGGAACCCCAGAGAATTGATGCCACTAAGATGCTGCTTTTTACCACTCACCCTGTTCACTTGTGCATCCCTAACTCATGCAACAGTTCTTGGCACACAGTAGGTGTTTAACTAAATAGTTGTTGATGTGATGACTTTCCTTTGGGTACCTGCTTTATTCTTTTAGGCCTCTCCACATAAATGGGAGACATGACTACCAGCAGTTATGGGTCACAGCCGTATAACTCCCTTCTCAGAAAGGAAACAGGTTTTTCCCTTTCTAGCTCCAGCCAAAATGAAAACGAAAACAAAAACATTCTCGGGGCTTCCCTGGTGGCGCAGTGGTTGAGAGTCCGCCTGCCGATGCAGGGGACACGGGTTCGTGCCCCGGTC
>NC_041226.1:66807239-66823562 GCF_002837175.3 Physeter macrocephalus
CTGAGCCTGCGCGTCCGGAGCCTGTGCTCCGCAACGGGAGAGGCCACAACAGTGAGAGGCCCGCGTGCAGGAAAAAAACAAAACAAAACAAAAAAAACAAACATTCTCAAGGAAGAAAACCAGTTAGTCTGGCGTGGGCCATGAGGTTATCTCTGGGCCATGCCCTTTTGATAGGGACATGGCATATGATGATTGGCTAGATTTGAGTTGGGTGCCGACTCCTGAGCTTACAGAGGTGGATATATTACTATAAGGTGAAGTGGCAGAAGTGGTCACCATGTTCAGAACTGTGGATACCCACTGAAGTATGTTTAAATTGTGAATGTCATCTGTCCTATGTGTCTTGGTAGAAAATGCTTGAGGACCAGAACTGTCTTAGCTAAACCACATTTTGGTATTGCTCTTAAACATACTGCAGATTTAACACTTGATGCTTTGACTGTTTGACAGAGATGCTGTAGATCATTTAATAATTTATAGTTTGCACAGTTGCAAATTTGCATCATGTGTCCCTGAGGTTTGTTTGGGAATGAATCGTCAAGTCCAACAAGATTGAATCTCTCCTTAGATGCTGTCTCGTCATCCTGACTAGAGTCAATGGCTGGCTTCATTAACTCAGCATAATATTTTCAATGTTCATCCATGTTGTAGAATGCGTCAGTATATCGATCTTGCCAAATACTATTCCATTGCAAGGAATACCACATTTTATTTATCTAGTCATCAGCTGATGTACACTTGGTTTCCCCCACCCCCAACACACTTTTTGGCTTTTATGAATAGTGCTGCTATGACATTCGTATCTAGGTTTTCACGTGGCCATATGTTTTCATTTATCTTGAGTGGATAACTAGGAGTAGAATTGCTGGGTTATATGGTAACTTTGCGGCTGTACCATCTTACATTCCCGCCAGCAATGTATGAGGGTTCTAATTTCTCTACATACCCTCCAACACTTGTTACTGTCTTTTTAGTTACAGCAGTTTTAAAAAATTTTTGTTTATTTATTTTTGGCTGCATTGGGTCTTCATTGCTGCGCGCGGGCTTTCTCTAGTTGCGGCGAGCCGGGGCTGCTCTTCGTTGCGGTGCGTGGGCTTCTCATTGCCGTGGCTTCTCTTGTTGCAAAGCACGGGCTCTGGGGGTGCGGGCTTCAGTAGTAGTGGCACGTGGGCCTAGTAGTTGTGGCACGTGGGCTCAGTAGTTGTGGCTCGTGGGCTCTAGAGCGCAGGCTCAGTAGCTGAGGCGCACAGGCTTAGTTGCTCCGCGGCATGTGGGATCTTCCCAGACCAGGGTTCGATCCCGCATCTCCTGCATTGTCAGGCGGATTCTTAACCACTGGTGCCACCAGGGAAGTCCCCCAGGGTACATTTTTGAGTAGCAAAGGCGGGCAGAGCCTGAGCCTCCTCTCTCCACCTTCCGGGTGGGTGCGTGGGCTCAGAGCAAGCACTTTTGGCAGAGTTTGCAGCCAGGTACTAGTAAGTGGGTGCCTGCGCGCTAGACCCGGTGTGCTGTGCAGTCTGCCTACCCGCCTCCATCAACTGCGCCTGCGGCCTTGCCTCACACCTGCCTGTGGCACCTGGCAGCGTCTGCTCGGCCCCCCTTCGCCCGGCAGCCCTGCACCTTGCGCGCTGGCTTCGCCTCTCAGGCCTCAGACAGCGGCGCGTAGAGGGCGCTCCTCCCCGCCCCGCCCCCGACCCTAGGCGTTCCCGGAAGGCGGCGTGGCTGCGGGTAGACGGGGACGGAGCGGCCGCCGGTGCTCCACTCCAGGTTCCTGCGGAGCGGAGGCGTCCGGGGCTCCAGACTCCCCGCCAGCGCCGGCAAGATGCTGCCGCTGTACCCGGAGGTGCCGCCCAGCCCGCTGCAGGACGCGAATCTCTGCTCCCGCCTGTTCTTCTGGTGAGCGCCCCGCCTGAGCTGCGACATCCCGCCGCCGCGCGCCCCTGCCGGACGCCGCCGGCGCCCTTGAGGGGGCAGAGTGTTGGGGCGAGGGAGCGCTTTCCGCCGCCGCTGTGCTCCCCTCTGCGCCCGGGCGCGCGGGGCGGGCGGGAGCAGGCCCGGGGAGGGAGAGCCGGCGACCCGGTGGCTGGGGCACAGGGTCTCCCTCCCTTGCCGCTAGTCGCCCCGCCAGCCTTCACTGCCAGAGAGCCGGAGGAGCATTGGGAGAGGAGGCGGGGAGGCTGAGACCCGAGGCTGCCCAAGGGGCGCCACCACCCAGCGGGAGGAGGGACTGCAGCCTCCGCGCTCCGCCGTTAGCCGGCTTCCCCCATGCCGCTCAGGAATTCGCAGTTCTAAACTAAAGCTGTAGCCTTTTTACCCCAAAGCAATCAGCTTATTAACAACCTCCTGTATCTAGTTAGCGCCCTGGACCGATGCCGGCTTTCCGTAATGTCACCACCTCTTCCCATATATCTTATGTGACAGAGCGTTCCAACTGCACCCGGTCCCCCTGTCCTTGTGCTTATGACCACG
Organism: Physeter macrocephalus; assembly: GCF_002837175.3. NCBI lineage: Eukaryota > Metazoa > Chordata > Mammalia > Artiodactyla > Physeteridae > Physeter > Physeter macrocephalus. The sequence continues at coordinate 66,809,709 of NC_041226.1, forward strand.
TCTCTCTCTGCCTCCCTCTCTCCCTGTATGTCTTTCACTGTATGTCCTGGTACCTAATGAGAGCAAATTTCGTGTTGGTGAAAAACACTTATTTTTAATTTAAGGATTAAAAAACACTTATTTTTTATTTAATATTTATTTTATTCTTGAAAACTTTTTGATTGGGACACACAGCCACTACTGGAGTGTGTATTTGACCAGCCCCTTTCCCTATTTCGAATCTTTCCACTTCCACCTTTGAGGACCACTCAGGGGATGGGGTCCGTGAAGCCTGTGGGGTCTTATCCATATCTTTAGCCTTTGGAGAAGCAGTGCATGGTCTTGATGCAGGTGGTCTGCCTAGGAATCATTTGGTCCTGAAACCACTGAAGGTTCCTTGAACTGGGAGGAAACACACAGATAAAAAACGGCTCAGAGAGGTGAAGCTCTTAACTAAAGTTTTCCATCTAGTAGCTGGGACTACTAACAAGATGGGCCTGAAACTTGGGGCTTTTTTTTTTTTTTTTTTTAAGCTGCGTTAGGTCTTCATTGCTGTGCACGGGCTTTTCGCTCTAGTTGAGGCGAGTGGGGGCTACTCTTTGTTCTGGCTTCTCTTGTTGCGGAGCACAGGCTCTAGGCATGTGAGCTTCAGTAGTTGCAGCACTCGGGCTCAGTAGTTGCAGCATGTGGGCTCTAGGGCACAGGCTCAGTAGTTGTGGCACACGGGCTTAGTTGCTCCGTGGCATGTGGGATCTTCCCGGACCAGGGCTCGAGCCCGTGTCCCCTGCATTGGCAGGCGGATTCTTAACCACTGCACCACCAGGGAAGTCCGAACCTTGGGGCTTTAATCACACTTGGGTGATTATTAGGTCTTTTGTTTCTGGCCCGTAACCCATTCATCTTTCCCGCAAATTCTGATATTTTCTTTTTCTATGGGATGGTCTAGGGGATCCCCAGGGGATGGGAGCTCCTATGTTTATTTTGATTGTGGTGTATTCAGTGTGTGTAGCTACATCTCTTGGCTATTTGATGGCCCTTAAGGCAAGAGGGGCCTAGAAGAAGGTGTATGGGTGTAGTTAATGTAAATAGTAACAAAGTAGACACATGTCTCCTTAACTTCAGGCAGGGCATGGAACTCTCCAAACACCTTCTGTTTGTGCGTTTTCAAAATGTATGTGGATGGAAATGGGAAGGTTAAGACTTCTCATTGATTTTGGTAGGCACCCATTTCCAGTTTCCCTGCTGGAAGGAAAGGAGCTATTACCTCTTATTTTACACCTGAAGGCACTGAAGCAGAGAGGTTGAGTAAGTTGTCTACCATCACACAGCTAGTGAGTGGTGCAGCAGGATCCCAAACCAGGTGGTCTCGTTCTGGAGCCTGTGTTCCTTGTGTAGGTAACTGCCGTACTTGTCACCGAATTGGTCGCCTGGACTCATGCCGGGGTCCTAGCCCAGGCTAAGAACCCTTATCTTGGCTGGGGCGGTTGTTTTTCCATTCGGATTCCCACAGCCAATAATTAAACCCATGGTGAGTCTGGAAGAGCACAAGCTTTATTCAATGGCCAAAGAATGGAGAAGCAGGAACTTAGCTCGCAAATCAACTTCTCAATCCAGTTTGGGCTGAGGGCCTGTATATGTATATAGGAGGGTCGAGGTCAAAGGGAGGGAATTGAGTCAAGAGAGGGAGGAATATTCATGACTTAATGTGAAACAGGCTCTTGTAACAGGTGAAACAGCTCACCCATCCTCACATAGCTTGTAAATGACAGAACTAGGATTATCTCCAGAGCCCGGTTTCTTAACCATTGTTACATTATTGCCTTCTTAATACCTTTGGTCATGTGGAGTATCTCATTAAGTCTAGTTTTCATCATCTCCTCTTACTCTGAAGACCTTCAAAGGTTCCCTGTTTCCTGCAGAATCAAAATGTTAAACTCTAGTCTCCACTGGCCGCTCTACTTGTTTCCCAGCACATGACCCTCCGCTCGGGCGGGGGAGTGGGGAGGGGGGCTTGTCCCTTGCCTCATTCATCCCCACTTTTGGGTCTTATCTCACTCTGCTGGGCCCGCTGGGTTCGCCTTCTCGTCTGTCCTTGATTTAAGCGAATGCTGCTGAACCCTCCAGCAGCCCCATGCCCCTCTCCCAGCACTTCTTTCGTACTGATCTAGGGCTTCCGTTTATGGGCAAGGCCCGTCCTGCACCGCCCAGCATCACGTCGGGGGGGTGAGCCTGACTGCCCAGGAGTATCCTAAGGCCTTTCACAGCAGACTGTATCTGGTAGTTCTTTAGCATGGTGCCCGGCCCATGCTGGGCACATCATGGGCATCAGATGAACACTGGATTACCTGAAACAACAGGTGCAGGAAACAGCTGGGACCCCACGGAGGTCCAGGGTGGCTCAGCCTGTTCTAGATGCCAGAGAAATGCAGAGGGAGGGAGCAGATTGGAGTTAGGCATTCCTGGCACACCGGGCCTTGGCAGGGTCTCAACGCGGGGGAGCTGGATCTTATCCAGAGTGGGAATAGATCTGAATCTTCTCCCCCTCGTTCTGTGTGTTCATCTGTGTATCTCAAACCAGCCCTACTGGACGTGATACCGACCAGGGTTCTTGGCCTTCCCCAGTCACTAGAAATTGACTTGAGGCCAGACAAGAAATTCAGGCAAGGCTTTTTTGGGGCCCCTGAACTGGCTGCAGGAGGGAGCGAGAGCAAGTGACAGGTTCCCTCGCTCGCTCGCCGAGGGGGGCTCATTCCTTATACTGGATGAGGGTGGGGTGTGTCCAGGGGTCAGACTGGACTTCGGCTTAGGTGGTCTGCCCACCCCTTTGTGGTGTTGAGTGCAGGGGCGATGCCCAGTGCCCTGCTTTCACTCCCGACACCCAGTTCTTTTGCTTCCAGCTCTTCAGAAATGGCAGTTGGGTTTTTTGTCTTTCTTTGATCTTTTGGTCCAGAATCTGCCCCGACTGTGCATATGCACACAGTTATTTTTAGTCCCATATGGTTTCTTTGTATTTTGTAGCTCGAGGAGAGGTGTGTCCAGGTGCCGGCTGCAGGCCTGTCTCAGACTTGGTGGGCCTGCTCTCTATAAAGAGAGGAACTGTGCCCTGCACAGCCTGGTGTTCATGTAGACTCTGCTGGCCTGGCTCCTGGGCTGGGCTCTTGGGCCTTGCAAGTATTTAGAAACACCTCAGTCTTACTTGGTTAACAACATTAGTCTGACTGTCTTCCTGATCATCATGAAATAAAAGAAGATTAAGGGCTTCCCTGGTGGCGCAGTGGTTGAGAATCCGCCTGCCGATGCAAGGGACACGGGTTCGAGCCCCGGTCCGGGAAGATCCCACATGCCGCGGAGCAACTAGGCCCGTGAGCCACAACTACTGAGCCTGCGCGTCCGGAGCCTGTGCTCCGCAACGGGAGAGGCCACAACGGTGAGAGGCCCGCGTACCGCAAAAAAAAAAGATTAAAACAATGAAGCTTTATGGTAAAATGCATTTCAAGTCTGAAGGTGGTCAGGAGAGAGGATTTCCTCCTCTTTGGAGTTGGTCAGTCTTTATTTTCTGAAGGCCTTTGTCTAATTGCATGAGGCCCACCCACATTACAGAGGATAGTCTGCTTTACTCAGAGTCTACTGATTTCAATGTTGATCTCATCTGAAAAATACTTTCACTGTAATATGTGTTTGAGCAAGTGTCTGGGGACTGGGTTTAGCCAAGTTGACATAAAATTAAACATCACACCCTCTTGCATCCCCATCTCTTCCTTGGAGCTCCTGGATGTGACTTCGTCCTCACTAAGCCATGTGCTTGTGGATTTCTTTCCCTCCCTGAACTCCAGACTTATCTAAAGGGCAGATACAGTGCCTCGTTCATCTTTATACTCCTCACAAATAGCAGGTGTTCAGAAAATGTGCAACCGGAGGAACCATCCAGCTCCATGATGTCCGGGCCCCTGCAAATGCCTAACCATTAAGCATGGTTTTAGTGGAAGAAGTGGTAACTGATTCTTTGACGGATTATGTGATGCACCTAAGAGTGTAGCATGAAAGGAGTCCTACAGAAAGTTTTCAGGGAATTATGCTCAAATATTTGGGTGGATTTTATTTCTTTTCCACAAAAATGCATCTGAATTGTCTGAGTCTTGAAATTCCTTCTCATGTAGGTGTGTGCAGTCACATTAAAATTATGACCTGCCGAGAACTTTGGATTTTCTGGGGCTGAATTTGTCAGGCTGCTTTGTGTCCTGATGAACGAAGCATCTTTGGTTTGGGCAAGAAACTTAAATTTCCCCTCATGTACATAAATTTTCCAACAGGAAGGTGGTCTAGGAATTTAAACTTCTTTTGGCAGTAGTTGCTTTCAGTAAAGGCGGGACAAGTGGCCAAGAATGAGAGTGGTGAGAAGGGTTGGTGTTAGCGTGACAAACTCCTTCTTGGTGGGTTGAAGTAATCGTTGAAATATTATTTTCTCTTAGGTCTTAGATTCTGTATATGGTTTCTATAACCCTTTAAAAAAGTTATTTCTCTAGTTTGTCAGAATCACCTGGAGTGCTTTTTAAAACTAAATGGTCACACCTTGGAATTTCTGATTCAGTAGGTCTTGTCTGGGGCTCAAGGTATCTATGTCTTTAGTAAATGCTCCTGTATACCTGAAAATAGGCCACTTTTGGGAAACGTTGCCCTGGTTGTAGAAAGAAACACAGAAAGCCAAAATGTAGTTTAGCAAATATGAAAGACGACCAGATCTTGTTATGACTAAAATCAGTTGAGAGGAAAAACTTGTCTTGGTTTATGCTAGACTTTTTTGGGAACACATTTGGAATTTATTCATCCATTCAATCACTTATTCCACAAAATAATTGAGTATCTACCTGATGCCTGGCGAGGTGCTAGATACATATGTACAATGGCAGGTGGCAAATGCAGAGAAGTCCTTCCTGCTTAGAATTCGTTTCATCAAGTGGGGGTTTAATAAAGAATCAAGTAGTGAAACTCACTGTGGATGCGCGTTCGTGTGTCATTAGTCCTTGGAAGGAAGAGTCCAAGGGGCCATGAGGTGCCTTGGCAGAGATGCTGGTGTAATTTTGGAGGTCGTGCTTCCTGGGAAGGCTGAGGAAGTTACCTGGAGAATTACGTGGGGGAGGGTGGAGGAGGGGGGAGGCTGACACTCCGCATTTTCCTGGGGAGGGCGATGTGACACAGGCTTTTAGTGCACAAGAAGGGGATCCGTGCATTTGAGGAAGCACAAATGTGTGAGGCTGCAGAGGAGAGGCTCCGGAGGCCTGAGCAGGGGACCATACAGGACCCTACAGGTAACATGAAAGTTTTTTATTATCTCGGAGCTCACCCTGGCTGCAGCCTAAGGAAGGGGTCAGGGAGCTGGGGATTGGGATCCAGAGCGGAGGCAGGGAGATGTATCAAGAGGCTAATGCAATCCAAGGACCATGTGGTGTGGTTTGGTTTAGTGTGAAATAGAGAGACTTGGCCAAATTTGAGAGCCACTCAGGTCAGGTCTTGAGTTGGGTATGGGGGGAGGGGAGAGGCGGATCGTGGGCTGTTTTGGGATTTTGGGGCTGCAGAATCACCTGGAATCATTGATATATGGAATAGGGGAGGAGAAGAGCATGAACTTAGTTTTGAATTCTGAAAAGCTTTTGAAATACCTGGTGTTCGCTGTAAGGCTCACACCACTGGCAGGCCCTTGGCCTGATTGAGCCTCCTTTCCTGTTCGATGACAGGTACTAGGCAATGAATATAATCAACTGATTGGATGTTCACCTTTCTTCCTTTCCCTGCCTTTCACTTCGATGTGTTAATGCCTACGTAGAAGGTGAAAAGTTCAGCAGGAGTGGACCAAAAGGCCAGCCAAGCGGATTGACCAGGTAGTCAGAACGGGGCGTTGTGTGACCATAGGTGGACTGGAATCGTGACGGGCACGTAGAGTTTAGAACACAATGTTGTGTTAAAGCCCTGCTGCCCCACTGCCTTCTGCAGCCTGGGACTCAGTAGATTGGATGGGCCGTCTTCCAGGATTTCCAGTCAGGTCACCTTGGAGGTGGTACGATGGTCCATACCCTCGAGGCAAACCTACATGTTCATAGTGTTGTGTCTTCTTGTTTACACGTGCTTTTCAATGTCCTTTTCTTCATGTACAGAAAATGAATGATTTATTATGTATGACCTTAGAGGGCCAAGAAGTCCCTCTATTTTCCTCTTAGTAACGAAGGGGGACTGAAGTTCTTGGCATTGAACAAACTTCAACAGCACAACTCCAGATATCTTGTCTTAACTTCAAAGCACTGAAAGTCTTCAGTGACTTTTACATCTGTGAAAGGCATCTCTGAGGTTATGTTGTTCACAAAGCTGCTTAAGTTTCCCCCTACCGGCTACTTGGATGTCAACCTTTTTGGCTGCAGTTCTGACATTGATACTTTCCTGCAAGACCTGCTCTGGGTCTGCACTTCATGTCTCTAATGGCAATTTAATGTCAACGTTTTCATCAGCCTGAGTCCTGGAGAAAAATCTGGCCAGCACTTCTGGCACCTTTACAAGCTGGTCATGTGTTGGAGTCTCATTTAAGCCCTGGAAGATTGTGACTTCTTTACCCACTCAGACCTATTCTTTGTGGACAAGTGCTCAATAGATTTAACAACTCATCCATTTAGGGAATAATTGTCCTTTTCTTTACTTACTTTTTTTTTTTTTGAAAGTGGGGCATTGCTGTTCTACTATGCACACAGTGAATATTGAGTTTTTGTCTTGGTAACATGCTTAAGCTGAAATTGGAATTTGCTTCTGTCTAGACAAGATGTATAACATACGTATAACCTTTCGCTTGTTGCTGTGTTAGCTCAGACCATGTAAGGCTGTAGCCACGCAGTCACCGGTTGGACTGATTTGAGCAGCCATGTAGTCTGTTCTTTCCCTTAGCCTGATACCCATGATGGGCCAACTCTGTGTAAGGCTTGGTCTCAGATGGAGTTGGGACTGTGTAAGTGCAGGAATCACCCAGTGTCTCCCCTCTTTCTGACTTTATAGCCCTGTGAGGATTCAGAGGTAGGGAGGGCAGTGCCAGCCTGGATCCTCCTGAGCTGGTGCCCAGAAGGATGGGTGGCATTAGTACTCAGGGTGTCCAGGCAGAGGCCACGTGGGGATGTGGACATAGGTGCTGATGGGTCGCTGGAGGGGGTGAAGCGTGCTGGACACTCTCAGAGGTGTTGTAAGGAGATCAGGAGGGAGTGGTGTTGGGGGAGCGTCGGTGGTGCTGGGGAGGGCTGGGGAAGGAACCAGCAAAAGAAGAGGCGTATCAGTATTTGAAACGGTTGATAGCAAGTGAGATTCTGAAATTATGTTGTTTCAAGAGGAAAGGAGAATTGGGAGAGGGGTGAACTGTGGCAGCACAGGCGAGAGCTGGTACCTGGCTGACGATGGAGACGGGGTGTGGAGAGAGAACTCAGGCTGCAGCGGTTGAAAGCCTGCAGAGGAGTCTTCAGACCACTGTCCGTCCTGCCTCCTGCTGGACACGGGCTCGGGGCGGGTAGGAGCGGCCGTGCCCAGTGTTCAGGTTCTCAGTGAGCCTGGATGAGAGGAGGAGGGGACGAGAGGATCGCGTCTCCCGCCAGCTGGTCTTTGAGAGAAATGCAAGGATCCCGTCTTCCTTTTCAAGTTCAGTTTTTACTTGTTCTTTTGAAGTAGAAGGTTGCAATCGCATTTGTAGCTTTGGGGCATGTTAGATGGGGATGTCAAGGACTTGAAGGGTGTTTATGATGTTTAGGGTAGTAGGTTACTATCCGTGTGTTGTTTTTATTTCTCAAACATCCTCACGTGCTTGTTTCAGTTGCCCCCTGTGTTGCTTAGGACTCAGTTTGCCTGTGGGTCTTAGAATTACCCATGGTAAAGCTGTTTTCACAGATAGTTTGTTTTGCTCTCGTTCAGGAATCCTTGTAAGGCTCTGTAACAGTTTCCTGAGGCTGCCATTACAAAGCATCACAAACCAGGTGGTTAAAACCACAGAAATTTATTATTTCACAGTTCTGGAAGCTAGAAGTCTGAAATCAAGATGTCAGGAGGGGGGCTTCCCTGGTGGCGCAGTGGTTGAGAGTCTGCCTGCCGAAGCAGGGGACACGGGTTCGAGCCCCGGTCTGGGAAGATCCCACATGCCGCGGAGCGGCTGGGCCCGTGAGCCTCAACTGCTGAGCCTGCGCGTCCGGAGCCTGTGCCCCGCAACAAGAGAGGCCGTGATAGTGAGAGAGGCCCGTGCACCGCGACAGAGTGGCCCCCCGCTCGCCTCAACTAGAGAAAGCCCTCGCACAGAAACGAAGACCCACACAGCCAAAAATAAAAAAATAAATAATAAATAAATAAATAAAAATTTTTAAGTATTAAAAAAAATTAGAGTAAAAAAATTTAATTCAAACTATTATTTGGATTTTTAAGTTCTAGATTTATGTGTAAAGATTTTATTTTCCCCAGTGGGATCCCCTTTACTTCACACCCGTGCGCCGCGATGAAGAGTGGCCCCCGCTTGCCACAACTGGAGAAAGCCCTCGCACAGAAACGAAGACCCAATACAGCCAAACATAAATAAATAAAAATTAAACATGAATATCTGCTTCAAAAAAAAAGATGTCAGGAGGTTCAAGGTCTCTCTGAATCCTGCAAGGGGTGGGAAATGGACTGTTCCTGCCGTATCATTAAACAAGGACGTCACACTCATCAGCATTGCAGCGCTCGACAATGAGCCCGTGAGCCCTGAGGAAACTCGGCGAGGGAAAGAATACCTGCCATCTCGCAGCCATCAGGCTGCAGCCACTCCCTGCGGGGAGCCCTCAGGAAACTCAGGGTGTGCAAACACCGGATATACTGGCCCCAGAGAGCTGAGGTGCATATCAAGGGAATGATTTCGGTGAGCCCGGACTCTTCCGTCTTCCCATACATAGAAAAGCACTAAATTCCTTAACTTGGGATAGCTGGTTTTCTTTAATTAACAGTAATCTTTTGTTCCTACTACCTGCCCTTTGTTGCAAAACTCCTATATATCCTAGCTCCCGCCTGGCCTCCTTGGAGCAGTTTTTTCGTAGTTACTTGAGATGCTACCTCCTGGGCTTGAAGTCCTAAGAATACTGCAGAACAAAACATGACTGTCAGCTTTTAGATTGTGAATATATTTTTTTAGTCGATGGGGGACGCCTTCCCTGCCCCTGTCAGCCTCTGGTGGTTGCAGGCAAACCTAGGCGTTCCTTGCCTTGTAACTGCCATCACTCCAGTCTCTGTCTCCGTCATCGTGTGGTTGTTTTGTTTCTGTGTGTCTGTCTCTGCATCTCTCATAAGGCCACCAATGATATTGGATTCAGGGCCTGAAGCCGACTCCGGCCTCTGTATCCCGACACGGAATTAAATCTCAGAGACAGAGTTTTGGGTGAAGTAGAAAAGACTAGCTTTATTGCTTTGCCAGGCAAAGGGGGCCACAGTGGGCTCATGCCCTCAAAACTGTGTGTCACAACCTGGAGGGGGTAGTGAGGAGTTTTATAGTAATGGTTCAGAGAGGGCGTGGTCAGCTGGTGGACAGTCTTCTGATTGGTTCGTGGAGAGGTAAGTAGGCGTCAACATCATCGACCTTCTGGTTCCAGCTGGTCTGGGGTCTATGTGCTTAACCGTTAACTTCTCCCACCTTGTGTGGGTTGCAGTATCTGCAAAACAGCTCAAAGGTATCTTTCTGTGTATCCCTGGATGGGGAACCACGACCCTGCCCGCAAGGCTGTACTATTGTTTCTCTTGACTGTTTCTCCTTGTCTCCCACCCCCTCCTTTCCCTAATTAACAACAGCTTGAACCTGCCTGTTGGAACGCAGGGAAGGTCATGGAGGCCGAATGAAGCCTCTTTCCTGTAGTCAAAGAAATGGGCGACTCAGAAAGGCTTTTGAGCCCAGGAGCCCCACAGGGCCCTGCTCAGTATCAGGTCACCCTAGTCCAGTGTGATCTCACCTGAACTGATTACATCTGCAACAACCCTATTTCCAAGTAAAGTTACGTTTTGAGGTATTTGCGGTTAGGACGTTAACTTTTTTTTTTTTGGTTGGGGTGAGCAATTCTCCCTGTAACAATTTCCATGGCTAGTATGATCCTCCAGGGTGTTAGGGACCCAGACTCTTTCTCTCTTGTTACTCCTCTGCATGTGGCCTTGACCCAGCTGGTAACCTCCAAGGCCCAGGCCGGGGGTGTGGATGAAGGTCCTGGACGTTGTCACTTTCCACCGGCCTGGATGTAGTCACATGGCTACACCTATCTGCTCGGGAGGCTGGAGAGAGAGGGCCTCCTTCCAGGCTGCCAGGTGCCAGCTAAAATCTGGGGTTTTAGAAGAAGAACGAGAAGCAGATTTTGAGGACAGCCAGCAGTCTCTGTCTGCCACACATTCACAGTTCTTGTGGGGGGGAGAGGGCAGTGAGGGTGGTATTTCTCTACCACTGTAGCTTTTCTTGTTGAATTATGTCCAGCATTTGCAGGGCAAGAGGGAGTTTTCCTATGTATGATTATGTGCAGCAGTGGTTCGCAGGACTTGGTTTGTTCAGCTGAATTGCATTGAATAGCTGCTAAGGGGTGTGAAAATAAGAAGTGGGAGATGCGGCCATTCCTGCTGTCGAGGAGAGAGGGCGCTGACTAAGGAGAGACAAGTGATTGTGAATAGATGCTTCTAAACTATTTTTTAAGAGATAGAAACTTAATAAGAGCATTTCATTTTTAGAGCAATGACTTCAGTGATAGTTAATGACAAGCAGTGATATTGATTTAACGTGCATGAGGAGAAGACCAGAGTATACTTAAGCGCCCAGGAAAAGGTCACGACTCAAAACAGGCAGAGCCAGGGTTTTCATTCGAGTCTCTGCCATTTGTCTTGTGTTCCCAGCCTGTCCTGTGCCACCTGATTCCCGAAGGCCTGGGAATGGCCTTCCTCTCTGTGTTCCTAGTATGTCACATGGTGCTTGGTACCTGGTGGGATTCAGGAAATATTTATGGAATCATTTCCTACCAACTCCAACTCCCCTGTTTGTTGTTAGTAACACAAAAGTAAAACAATAAAAATGTCCAGGTTTTAAATGTGTTGGAGTTTAGAGCCATATTTTCTCCTTAAGGAGGAACTAGTAAACCAGTATACTTGTTGAGAAAGTTACAACTTTTCTCATGGCCTGGAACTCTTTATTTTATTTATTTATATATATATATATACACACACACACACACAAACACACATACATATATATAATCTATACATGTATACTATGTATACTGTATGATTGTATATACTGTATGCTATAATAATAGTATATATTATTCTATATATTATTTAGTATGTTCTGATGTGAACCAACATTTTAAATATAGTTGGCAAAATGATATATAAGCTGTATAAAGTTTTTTATTGCAAATTCCAGGAAAGCGATTATTTTTGTTTGTGTTTTGTTCCTGGAGTTTAAACAATCTGTGTTTTTCCTTTTCTGTAGAACTTTCTGTTACTTGATGAGATATCACAGTGCAACCCTCAGCTGCCATCAGATGGTAAAACCATAGTGGAGTGCAAGATTTCGCTGCTTTTTGGGATGAGGTAACACATTCTTCATTCTAAGATCTTGACTGCTAACAGACAACTGAAGACATAGATTTATCGGAGAATTTTCGGATTTTACACATGTTGTAAAGTGTGACTTTCTCATTTACTGAAAGTATGTTATAAAAATTCTCAAAATCAGGAATAGGTTTGCAACTGCCGGAGATTAAGTATAAAATCAGCCTAAGACGTTTGACATGTTGCTCTCTATCTCATTTTCAGGAGAGCTTTCAAAGTATTAGCACATTTTGAACTTCAAGTACATACGTTTGTAATGTTAGACTTTATAGGATTGGACAGACAAAATGCTGCAGTATGGAATGGGTTAGCTAACAGGTACGTAAACAGTTGTTACAGACCAGAGGCTTTGGGGAATCAGTGTACATTTTTTGCCTTGATGTTCTCAGATCATCTTATTACATATGGAGTGAAGCCATGCATCTTCATACGGAGCTTTACTGTGGGGCAGGGTGGAGGCTCCCCATCCTCAGCTTCTGGATGATGATGGCTACTTTGGTGGCAGCCAGGGACGGGGAGGCGACAGCAGGAGGGCATAGTAAGCACCAGTGATTCCCAGTTGAAGGGTTGCCCTGTGTGGCAAGCTGACAGGGAGAACTGGTGATTTTCCAACACTTGGTTTATTTATGACGTTCAGGCAAACAGAAAACACACAGGGTCTGCTCTCAAGAAGTTGTCAATATTGCACACCCTGTGCAGCCCCTTTACCGGCGACTGAAACGCTCTCCCTGGTGCCATGGTCCTCTGTGCACATGGATTTACCTCCAGCGTGGTATTTCTCATCATAATGCACATTTATGGACAGCATCATTAAAGTTCCATTTTAAAGGCGACTCTGTGCGAATGCTAACACATACTTTGAATGACCCATTACCAAATTTCTTTTGTACCAAACTATGTAGCATTTTAAAATGAGCTCCTTTGTTCTTCTTTCAAGAACTTAGTAACATGTTCTCAGACGTCTGTGCTACTTGCATGATGCTACAGAACACCCTATTCTGTTGTCCTGGCCTTGCCTATGGAAGGATTCTGCTCCACGCTGGGGTCGTTAGTAATTAGGACCCGTCAACTTAGGTCATGGGTGAGAGAGCCCTCGGAGGGGGAGGGGCACAGTCATTGGAGGTTTTGGGGAGAAGCGGCTTTTGAATGAAGGGCATGCTGGGTTGGGAGGCAGGAGATAGACACGAGCTCTGTAACCTGCTCCACTATACAGCCAGGTGGGCAGGTGGGGTAGGTTTTCGGGGACCCAGGTCTCATTCATGAAATGATGGGACTTGGTCTCAATCTTGAAGCTTTAAAATAAATGGTCCTGGGCTTCCCTGGTGGCGCAGTGGTTGAGAGTCCGCCTGCAGGGCGGGGACACCGGTTCGTGCCCCGGTCCGGGAAGATCCCACATGCCGCGGAGCGGCTGGGCCCGTGAGCCACGGCCGCTGATCCTGCGCGTCCGGAGCCTGTGCTCCGCAACGGGAGAGGCCACAGCAGTGAGAGGCCCGCGAAACACACAAAAAAACATAAAATAAATGGTCCTGTGAGAGCCTCCAAATCTCCACGGGGCAGGGATTTCAAACGGTCTCTGCCACAGAGTGGGGCTCAGCTGGTGATCAGATGATCATCCCTCAGACGGTCCTTGTTGAGTCCGTGTCCCCTGAGCCTGGATAATCAGGGGACAGTCCCCGGTACCCCTGGGCTGTCGAGTGCTGCCCCCTTCTGGTCACGGCCGAGCAGTGCCCGATCCTGAAGCCTGAACAGGGCGAGAACTCAGTGTCTGGCCCTGACATACTGTGAGGGGCTGCAACGGGAAGCTGATGTTTGTATGTGGCTCATTGTTTTGTTGTCATAACTGAGTGAAAGGTAGTAAAATAGGAACCCTAGGTGTCAGAAAGAAAGGAATGGAGAAGCTTAAAAAATATTTCCCATGTATTAAAATCTAGCCTCTTATTGATAGATTTGTAATACCTATAAAATCTGGGGCTAGTTTTTTTTGGTGATGAAAAATAATTGTCATTTTTTTTAGTATGTGAATGTTTTATAATTAGTTTAGTTCTTTCCAGCAAAATTTTTCATTTTGAAGATTATCCAGACTCTGCCTTTCGATCTTTTGGGCATTTTACTAATCAAGTGTAACCACTCTTTTTTTTTTTTTTTTAAACATTAGCAGTTTCTGATAATTTTCTTTTTTTTTTTTTTTTTTTTTTTTTTTTTTTTTTTTTTTTTTGCGGTACGCGGGCCCGTCACTGCTGTGGTCTCTCCCGCTGCGGAGCA
>NC_041226.1:66823625-66852136 GCF_002837175.3 Physeter macrocephalus
TTTTTTTTGCGGTACGCGGGCCTCTCACTGCTGTGGTCTCTCCCGTTGCGGAGCACAGGCTCCGGACGCACAGGCTCAGCGGCCATGGCTCACAGACCCAGCCGCTCCGCGGCATGTGGGATCTTCCCAGACCGGGGCACGAACCCGTGTCCCCTGTGTCGGCAGGCAGACTCGCAACCACTGCGCCACCAGGGAAGCCCTGACAATTTTCTTAACACATGCATACACTCTTACGTCTCAGGTCAGGAATACTACCTGTGATTGGCATGATGAGTACTTTGTCCTTCTCCCTCGCGTTGGATTGTGTGCTGTCGCATGTATATTCATGTTTTTTGTTTCTCATACAGTAGAAGTACTTTATTGCCCCTATTTAGCCAGGACAGGTAATGCATGAAACGTATAAATATGAGGCTTTATCACTCTGACCCACGATGTCATAATTAATTTTTTTAATAGAGTTTTTAAAAATTAACTTATTCACTTATATTTGGCTGTGTTGGGTCCTCTACATTGGCAGGCGGATTCTTAACCACTACGCCACCAGGGAAGTCCCCATAATTAATTTCTTTATTCCCCATTTTTTGTTGCTGTTGGTGTTAAATTATAGCTCTCGTGAAATTAGAGCTTTGACTGTTATTTGTAAGAGTTATTTTACCACGAGTGACTTTATCATATAAAGTGCCCCTTTGCGTGCTGAGCATTACTGAGATTCATTCTTTATCAAATGAAAATGGAGCGATTAGTGGAGATTTCAAATTAGTTATAGTAAAGGGCCAGGCATGTATGCACTTATGCTGCCACCTTGTGGAGATTAATGAAATAGACAGTTAAAACCAAGGGTCATAATGAAAACTTACAAATGATTAAAAACCTCATACTGAATATTCTATTAAGTACATTATTTTAATAAGCTAGTAAGCACGTTGTGTTTTCCTTCCTGGTGCTTCATGTTACACAGTTGGGAACTGCGTGTTGGGACTTTGGGCGTCTCAGTGAAGGAAATGATTTATATGATAGCTGTTGTGGATGGACGGAGACAATGAGGACTTCTTTTTTGTCACAGTGGTCCCTCCAGGAAGTCTGGAGGTTATAATGGCTCTTCCGGGAAGCTTTGAGCATTTCCTCACGTGACTTGACTTGATCCCGTCAGTGCACGTGTAGTGAATGTGCAGCCATGTGCTGGAGCTAAAGATACAGACGTGAGCAGGACCCAGACACCTCTGCCCTCCAGAGGCAGCCAGGTTCTGGGGCGAGACAGATACGCAGGCAGATTATTTCAGCCCAGTGTGGTGAGCGCTGTGATGCTGTGGACACAGACACGCCACGTCGGTGTGTTGCAAGAGATTTGAAGGACACGTGCACATGCACTTGGTCTCCTGTGTTCTGTACAACAAAATACAGAAGTCTAAACGTGGGATGTGTACACAAGAGGGTGATGACTTCCTTTATGATGGACTTTTGCTCTTTGGACACAACTCACTTCAGAGTTCTTTTAATAATTTTGGATATATTCTTCACACACAGCTTTTTAAGAGCAAGTATTTGTCAAGTAAAGGATACCTGGATGCAAGAACAGCTGCATTAAACATCAGATACATGAAATACACGTCCTGCTGGGCTGCTCTGCTAGTTAAGAATGTTAAACATTCTTAATTAGTGTTTGCTGAATATAGCACTTCATTTGGGTGAAACTCTTGGGCAGAGTAGATTGTTAAACTCTTAATAATCCTTATCAACCATTAGTTTACGTTGACCAATAGTGTTATTTTCCATTTTTTTTGTCCCAACTGCCTGAATCCTATTCTAAACGAAAGGGTTTAGAATACTGTACTTAATCCTATTCCTTTAGAATAAGATTCTAAATGAAAGGGTTTAGAATCTTATTTTTTCCTTATTCTAAAGGAAAGGGTTCTATGTTTATTAAGCGCCCAGGGTGGGGACAGTTGTTCTGCGGGCGTGTCCGTCCCGAGTGCTGCCTGTTCACGTGTGTGTGTGTGTGTGTGTGTGTGTGTGTGTGTGTGTGTGTGTTCCCGAGTGCCGCCTGTGCACGTGTGTGTGTTACCATCTGTTTCAGTCGTCACTGTTGAGTGCGGTGCTGGGGGAGCTGCCCCCGAGTCAGGGGCTGGTCCTCGTGCACGGGAGGATCGCGTATGTTTCTCAGCAGCCCTGGGTGTTTTCAGGAACTGTGAGAAGTAATATTCCATTTGGGAAGAAATATGAAAAAGAACGATATGAAAAAGTAATAAAGGCTTGTGCTTTGAAAAAGGTGAGTAATGACTTTTGAGTTGCATATACTCGAATTTCAAATGATGAGAGCGTTGGTTTAAAGTACAAGGTTTGTTAAAAGTTTCTTTCAAATGTTGAAGGATCTTTTAATGTTGTTTAATACTTTAAGCTCGTCTTCTGGGTAAGTATGCACACGTGTATGTCACTATTTGAATCCTGATGTGATGACAGCAATCATAGAATGTCTTTTTGGGGGAGGGAGTTGTTTCACTTCGTGAAGTTTCATTCACTTTTAACTTCTCTTTTTAACGGGCAATTACAAAAATGTGTAAAGACTAGAGAGCACGGTGTAATGAGCTCTCAGTTACCCACCCCCAGCTTCAGCCAGGATCAGCTCGTGGCCAGTCTTGCTGCATCTCTACCCCTGCCCACTACCAGCCCCACTCCCACCCCAGATTATTCTGAAGCAGATCCTAGACCTCAGGTTGGTTCATCTGTAAACATTTCACTAGTTTTCTCTAAAAGATAGGAAAGCCTTTGGAAAAAAGTCACCACGTTATTACACTTGAAGAGTAACCAAAATTCCTGAATATCATCAACCTTCTGGTCCGGGTTTGCATGTTGTTAATCATCTCACTGAGAAATCCCATTCACTGGGGGTTTGAATCAGGCTTCACGGAAGGTCTGCCCCCTGCGCTTGCTTGCTGCCTCCTCCTTCTCTTTCAGTCTGTAGGTTTCCCTCTCCACTTCATTTTTGACTTGTATTTTATTATTTAAGGAAAGCGGAACGCTTTACAATGTCTTCCTAATATTGCATTGTTTCACTGGGGGAAAGGTTGTTTTCACAAACGGCATTGAGTTTCACAGAAAATGGCAACTGAAACATTTAACTCTGCTGGGATTTAAATGAACTTAGTGAATGAATGATGAAAACTGAACTTATCCCATAGGAGAATGTAATTTGGCAAAAAGAAAGAAAAATGTAAATACTGATAAATACCGTGTTACTCTCTTGGATTATAAAAATCAGTGAATAATAGCATTAAAGGGCTCCCCCGGGGTCTGTTCAGTGCATTCTGGACGTCTGACTGCCCTTTTATGCTGTGAGGAAAAGGCTGGGACAGGCTTTCAAGGGCGTAGTGTTGAGGGCTCCAAACCCTCCCGCTTTGTGAGGAAAGAGTAATTCTGCTTGAACATCATAGATTGCATCAGTTGATGTGGACAAAACAGAATTGCTTGCTCGTTTAATGGGCTACTGTTTCTTTCAAACAGGTTATTGTTAATGGGAGATGGTGCATTTGCAGAAATGGCATCAAGTTAGCAGTAATGAGCTTGATTTTTATTAAGTGGTATATATATCGTGGAAGAAAAGAAGGGGGAAAGCAAATGGATAGCAGTGAGAACAGTAGCTGCCATTTGTTCAGAGGCCACGTGCAAGTCATTTTACTCTCACAGACGCTCATGTGCACACATAAAAAGTATATGGGTTATTAATTTTTTGTGAGTGTCCTCGATGTTACCATCCTCATTTTCTAGTTGGTAAAACTGAGGCTTGGAGAGATGAAACAGCTTTCCTCACCATTTGTACCTCACGTTCAGTCTGTTCCTGCATGACTCGAGGCTCCATGCTTTTCCACCGTGTCAGCTGCCTCTCAAATGAAGACATTTAAAAGAAGGAACTTTTTAAAAAGCGGGTGATGGATGAAGGTAAGGTTGAATGTGGAATAAGCAGATCTCAGACGTTTCCTCTTTACCTTAATCACGTCCAGCTCCTGATTCCCAGATCATATTCCAGAGACCTAGGCCGGTGTGTGGGTGTTTGTTTCACAACCTTGCCTTTCTGGTGAAGCTCAGCCCTGTCTTTCCCCCCAACATTTGAGCATCTCTGGAGAAAAGCAGGTGTTGAGATAGTGGCTGCCATTCAGCGTTTTCCCCGGCGGCTGAGGCTTTGCCCCAGCCCTGTGGGGTGATGGGACCAGTAACTCGGGCCGTGTTCTGGGGCTTCACCCACCCTCGGGTGTCCCTGCGGCACAGACTCTGGTGGGAAGGGGCCCCTGCGGGATCGGGCTGCACAGCGATTCTTCTGTACGTGATGTGAGGTGTATAAACACGACTGCTCTCCTGTTGTGCTGCGTGGTCGGGACATAGAGTTGGGGCCCCTCGTGCCCTTTCCCTCCTTGGCAGGAAGGGAGGCCCAGGGCGGAGAAGGAGCGGAGAGCAGAGTCCTGGCCCCGGCTTCGTCACTTGCCTGCCGTCACTTTGGACACGTCCTGTTTCCTGCCTGGGCCTCTGATGTTTCTGCAGCCAAATGAGGGCGTTGGGTCAGAGGGTTTCCAAGAGGTTTTGCAGCCAAATGAGGGCGTTGGGTCCGAGGGTTTCCAAGAGGCTTTGCAGCCAAATGAGGGCGTTGGGTCCGAGGGTTTCCAAGAGGTTTTGCAGCCAAATGAGGGCGTTGGGTCAGTCAGAGGGTTTCCAAGAGATTTTGCTGCTGCTCTGAAATGTCGTCTATGACTCTGATTAGCAAGGGGTCAGCAAGGTCTTTACGACACCTGGGAACCACTTAATGAGTAATGAGATCCTCTGCTTATCTCCTTCTGGAATCCCTGTGTCAGTGGATGGGCATAAGACAGTCACTGATGATAGTGGTATTCTGGAATTATTTTGGCCTGTAGATACAGAGACTGCACATGTAGTAGAAAAGCCTTGGCCTTTGGAGAGAAACAGTCTTGGTATTTGTCTGTTTCCTCTCATCAAATGGGGGAGGTGTGGGATTACTGTAAAGGCTACGGGCAGTGCCTGTAAAATGCAAATATGCCAGGATTTTAGTAAATGGTAGCTCTTTGTTACTATTATAGCCCTTTTCTCTACATCCATACGTAGGTGCATATAAATATCATAAAGATTTCTCCTTACAGATCTCCTCACCTCCCACTTCCCCCAAATCCTGAGGAAAAAAACAGAAAAAAAGCAACATTTCTTGTATTACGTATGTTAATAACAACATAGATGTATTATACTAGGTCTAGTAAACATAATTACATGTTAATAATAATAATATAAGTGCATTATACTATATCTGATTGAAGTAAACATTAAAGTTCATTGAGCTGAAAACTTTTCTGTAACAAAATAGATAAGATGTAATCACATTTGGCAACATCGATTCAGGCTGATGACGTCAGCTCCAAGGCCCAGGAGTCAGAAAGCTCAGGGATTGAGGCTCAGTGTCTCTGTTGACCAGGTGTGTGATTTTGGTTGATTGTCTGAACCTTACAGGCCTGTCTCTTCATCTGTAAAGTGGAGATAATAATACTGTCAACCTCATAAGGTTGTTTTGAGGATGAAATGCAGTAATGATTTTAAAGCACCTGATTGCTAGGGATGTAACAAGCACTCTATAAATGTTAGAGTGCTTTTGAAAATAAATTAGCTATTAATTATAAGCTCAGCTAGTTTTTGGTAGAATCACATCCATGAAATGTGACATGTAAGAAGGAAAGTATCTGAGTATTTAACTTCCATTTTTGAGTTGATATTTATATAGGTGCTCTACACAGAATACATTATATAAATCAACAATAAAAATATTCTGTCACCATAACATAAGTAATATAGTATGTCACATTTGTCTGCATATTATCTTCAGCCACTTGAAGGCCCTTAAAAACTTTCAGGCAATACCTATTTAAAGGTATCACAGTGATAAATTCTAGTTTAATATTTTCTCACATAGATCGCTTGAACTTACAAACCCCTGTTGGGTGCCCACAAGCTTGTACTTTTATTTCATATTTACCATATTCCTGCCAACTTGGACATTTTCAGATTGCCTTGACAGTCATAGAATAATAAGTTTATTGATACTTCCTTGTCTAGGTATAGAGGCCTTCAAGTCTTGAATTATTTTAGCATTGCCTTCCTTTCAAATACACTTTTCAGTCACCACTTGGATAGAATGATGTGAAAGAGCAGACTCCAACTCTTCTGTTTAAAAGCCGACAGTCCTCAGACCAACAGTGTAACCTCACTTAGTCTCAGTTTCCTCATCTGTGAAATGGGGCCAGTACTTACTGTGCAGCTTGTTGTGAGGATTAGAGATAATCAGTATCAGGGTTCAGAACAGTGCTTGGTGCACAGATCTTACCCTCCAGGAACCGAGAGAAGGTCCTTCGTGAAAGATGCAAACAAAGCCTTAGGAACCCAGCAGGAAAAGAGACGACCCCAGGATGGTTTCATGGAAGATTGTGTGTTTGGGCTGAGCCGGGAAAGATGGGCAGGATATTGACAGGCTGTGATAGGAGGGGCAATTCCCAATGGAAGAAAAACTGTGAAGAAAGGCAGAGGCCTCCTGCTGTTTGACTCTGGAACCCAGCCCTCCTCTGCCAGGACCTCACGTCCGTTCCTCATCAACTATTTCCACAGTCTGCTCCGTGATGTTTCTACCGTTAAGTCTCCACCATCGCTGAAGGGCCCTGGATGTGCTTCAGGACGGGTGGCATCAAACCAGCGTCGCCATTTCCTTGTGTTTCTTTAGTTTATGTACTGATTTTCAGTGAAAATTGGTGAAATTTAACTGAAAGGTAACAATTCCTCCAGTGGGAGGAACTGTAATATATGCTCAACTCAGGCTTTTCCCTTTAACCTAATCGGAAAATGGTGGCTGGGAAATTAGCCTGACTTGGATTTTACTTCAGATCCTTTGAAATGGTTTTCCCATTTGGGGCTGGTCCATAAATAATATGCAGAGTAAATAACACACTTGAAGTCCTACTACCAGACTCAGAGAGCCTGTTTCTTATGCCCTAACTGTGCTAAATGAAAGAGTGGATTTAAGTGCCTCTTCTAGAATGTGGTTAAGATTGCTGTGCTATAGCTAGGTGCAATTTTGAAAAGGAAACCAAAATGACATAAAATCAAGGCATAAAATCTAAGTGGAACAGTTTGCAAGGACTGTCAACAGTGAAACGGAGGCTAAGTAACCGTGTGTGCCCGTGTGTGTGTGTTTAAGGCTAGAAACCTATCTTAAAATGGCTCATTGTTTTTCGTGAAAACCAAAAGCAAGAGATGGTATAAATTTTTGAGCCTAACAAAGAAACAGTGTAAAATAATGATGAATTTTCACGACAGAGCAATTGCTGCCTTCATTTGATGCAACCCAGTGAGGGCGCAGGGAACCTGTGTGTGCCTGTGTGTCTTTCTGGCTGTCAGGGAGGGTTATGATGGAGATGGTATTTCTCTTCTTCTGAGGGTCATGTGATTTCCCTGTTGTGATTCACACTGTGAATGGGGTCCCACTGTAGGTTTGATGAGAAAATAGGGATAAGTCACCAATAGCAAGTTACAATCAATTCATGTCCTTTTTTCACTTACAGAGGGTGTTCATACACTTCTTTTTTTTTTTAAACATCTTTATTGGAGTATAATTGCTTTACAATGTAGTGTTAGTTTCTGCTGTATAACAAAGTGAATCAGCTATATGTATACATATGTCCCCATATCCCCTCCCTCTTGCGTCTCCCTCCCTATCCCACCCCTCTAGGTGGTCACAAAGCACCGAGCTGATCTCCCTGTGCTATGCGGCTGCTTCCCACTAGCTATCTATTTTACATTTGGTAGTGTATATATGTCCATGCCACTCTCTCACTTCGTCCCAGCTTACCCTTCCCCCTCCCTGTGTCCTCAGGTCCAGGACAGGAATAAAGATGTAGAGAATGGACTTGAGGACATACACTTCTTTTGATTCTCACAGCATCCTTGAGTTTACTGGCTCTTGTTTCTGCAGCACATTCTGTAGAAGAGGAAACTGAGACTTAGGGAGATCAAAGGACTTGTTTATCATGGAGACCCCAGTGTGCCACTTGCTTTCTCCCCAAATTTGCTGAAGTAGAGACAAAGAAATGAGGGCTTCATCTGCAGAAAGATAGTGCTGTGTATCCTAGGTTGATGCCTGAGGAGTTTAGTAGATGACAAACTCCCCACAAACTCTGCTTGTCTATGCCACGTTCTGTCCAATGATAATTATAGGCAATCTAAGTAAAGGTTTCTAATATAACACTGTATAACTTAAATCTGGTTGGTATCTTGTCACTTGGGGGATGTTCTTGTCATCTTTTCTTTTTTTCCCAGGTACTCTGATTTGTCTACTTACTTCTTAAATAATATTCAAATACGACTTTGGATAGATTCCCAGATCCTCAAGTCAAAACTTCATATCCTTCTTAAATTTGAGTTTTTCTTGCTTCCACGGACAGGCACCTACTTAGTCCAGCTGATCTGCTTGGTGTCCCTCGAGCACACTGTTTCCTTCGCTTTTGTGTTTCCTGCCCAGCCTGCTCTTTCTGCTCCCATTTCTTGTACAGACCTTGTTTGTCACTCTGTCAATATGTCTTAAGTATCACTGTGAAGACAGAGGTCAGGTGTTATCCCTTCTCTGCAAGTGGGAAGCTGAGGCCGAGATCAGCAAGATGTCCAGTTTAAGACACACTTATTCCTTGATAAAAAAAAAAAAGTCCCGTACCTTCACCAGCCTGGGACACCAGCCCTCACACTTGTGCCTCTAGCACAGACCTTTCCACCTGAATATCCAGCTGCACTGTGACATCACCAAGAGGTCATCTCCACTCGTCCACAAGCGAAGTCTCCTAAACCTGCATCCACCATCTTCCCCAACTCAGTAAATGGAGACCCTGTTCCCCCCCTTCCTCACGCCCCAGACAGCACAGTCCTCCTCTTCTCTCACCACCTACACCCGTCCCATCAGCAGGCCTTACACACTCCACCTTCCAGATGTGTGTGGAGTGTGTGACGCCGTCTGTCCGTTCTCACTTCTCCCGCTCTGGTCGGCCACCGTCACCTCTCACCTAGGTTATTGCGGTGGCCTCCTAACTGGTACCCTCTCTCACCCTTCCCCCCTTACTGTCTGTTCTCCACAAAGAGGCAGGAGTGATTCCTTAAAAGCCTCAGACCATGTCAGCCCCCCTCCCCCTCCCCCGTTTACTGCTCTGTCTCTGCCCTCATTCTCCTCGTTCTCTCCCTGTTTCTGCTCTCCTGGCCTCCTTGCTTGTCCTGGGACACCTTGGACATCTGCCCCATGGCCTTTGCACTCGCTCATTCCTCTGTGTGGAGCACCCTCTCCAGGTCTGTGTAAGCCCCTCCACCCTCCAACAGATCTGCTCAAACCCCCTCTGAACAGAGCCCTTCCTGACCCTAGTATAGACTCACTTTCCCTCCTTTACTCTCTATCCCCCTAAGTTGGCTTCTTTTTTCTTCTAGTCCTTAGTTCTTGCACTCATTAATTTTCCATATTGTCTGTCTCCCACCATGGAAAGAAACTCTAGGGACTATGTTTCCTCATGGCTGAGTTTCTTGTGCCCAGAACAGTGCCTGGCATATAGTCGATCCTCAATAAGTATCTGTTAAAATGACCTAATGCATAAATGCTGTGAAAAACTACAGAATGTAAACACATGAAGAACCCTGAGAGCTGTTTTTTAAAATGTTTAAGGTGACGGTTTAGTCACTATGAAATGGACCCATTGCTTTTGATCAAATACTTGTATGAAGAACTAACGCTAGAAGGTTAGGATGGCAGGAGGGGAACACATTTGAAATCTTTCTCTTTTTCCCCTTTTCTGTCTCCATGTAGGATTTAGAGGTTTTGGAGGATGGAGACCTAACTGTGATAGGAGACCGGGGAACCACGCTGAGTGGAGGGCAGAAAGCCCGCGTCAACCTCGCAAGGTAAGTGGCGTTTCAGTTGCCATCCTGCCCCTCCCTCCTCCACGGCTCCTAGTGGAAGTGAGCGCGCAGACCCCGCTCACCGGGTGGGCCCTGCGTGAAGCGGGGTCTTGGCCCTTTTCCCTGGGCTCTTGGAACGAATAATGATTTGTTGGACACCATCTTGATTCAAAGATGGGACACAGGAGGCTGGAAGCGTTCTTCTCCTGACATCTCTCTACGTGTTCTAGAGCCGTGTATCAGGATGCAGACATCTACCTCCTGGACGATCCGCTCAGTGCAGTAGATGCAGAAGTGAGCAGGCACCTGTTCGAACTGTGAGTTTGCTCCTGTTTCTGTCATTTCTGCTTTCCAGGAAGCCTGTGGAGTTGAGGGACGAGAGCTCAGGAAAGCGTCTGTGCTTCAGGAGACTCAGCTCATTCTGCCCTGGTGTCCCCCGCTCCCCTCCCTTCCCTCCACAGAAGGTCCATCCCAGAGGAATTCTGCATCATGGTGCGGTCAAGACAGGAAAATGCAGAAGGTGCCTCCAGTGTGTGGAGGTCAGGGAGCCTGTGCTTTAGGGAGTTGAGGAACAGATGGCAGATTTCCGCCTGCTGCTTGTAGTTAATAACCAGACACTGTGGATGGATCCAGACCCCAGCAATAAGAAAGATGATGTAGGGGTTTTAAATCGGAGAGTAGGACTCGGTAACCGGGTACTTGGCTGCCGGTCCTTTTCCTCCATCGTTTGTTTAAGGCACGTCAGAAGCGAAGTTTCCAGTACTGACACAGGGCTTCCGTGGAAAGGCCTAGTTGGTTTATGCTTATTATTGTATCGGTCTGGAAATACTTAATAAAGTCTAGAATTTAAGAATGATTTTTTTTTCCACCTCAGAGTGTGACTTCAAATATTTAACATTGCTTCATGGATGCTTACTAGAATTAATAATTAGACCCACAGTGTACGGTTAACTTGAATTTGTAGCTAGGTATCTAGAATCTGGCTGAAATCCTGACTTTCACTTGAGTCTCTGGAATTTGTTGTCAGTGGCTCTTGTTTGGCCACGGAACCCCTGAAGCGGAACAGCTCTGATGCTTTTCTGTGTATAATGTGTCCTAACACACGCTGACTGAGGCCTCTATGGAGTCTAGACGGGCCTCTTTGAAAGCCTCGTGAACTTGCTTTTTCTGAAACGGCGCCCACATCTACCCCACGGTTAGTTACCGTGCTGTTGTTCACCTTGTTAAAGCCAACGAGCCCTTCCAGCTGCACTTACGAAAGCCCTACTGTGTGCGCTGAGATCCACGCCCTTACCGACGCTGTTGCACAAAACCTCTCAGTTTACAAAGGAGAGCGGTGAGCCAGGAGAGGGGAAGGACCCACACGGGGCAGAAGAAGGGAGACTAAGACGTTCAGCTCTCATTTCTGCCTCTAAGGAATCTGTCTCTATGGAGCTTGTTAAGACAGATGCCTGGGAAAAGTTCAGCAGAGTCACGGTTTAGAGGGTTTGCATATAGGATGGTAAATGCTAAATGGAAGTAGAAGTGGGCAGCTATAGGCTTTCAGGTGAAGTTGGAAGGCTCCCTGTGCGCTGGCCTTAGCGGGAAGTGCCCTGTGGGCCTGCAGGCTGGACAGGGTTTGTGGAGGCTGAGAATAGGATTCAGTTCCTTTTGCTAAAGGAATAGTAGAAGCACAGGTGTAGAGGTAGGAAGAAGCAAGGCTGTGAGAAGAACAGCAGGCACATACTCAACTGGAGGATGCAGGTCGTACAGCAAAGAGAAGCTATTTGGAAATTCTCGCTGTCAGTTCCTCTGTTAGTTTGCTAGGGCTCTGTCTGTCCAGGCTGCTCTCACAGGAGACCATAGACTGGGTGGCTTATAAATAACAGAAATTTATGTCTCACCGTTCTGGAGGCTGGGAAAGTCCGAGGTCAGGGTGCTGGCCGATTTGGTGTCTGGTGAGGGCCTGATTGCTGTGTCTTCATATGGTGGAAGGGGTGAGGGAGCCGTGTGGGTCCCTTTTATAAGGGCACCAATCCCATTCATGGAGGCTCTGCCCTCATGACCTGTTCACCTCCCAACTGCCCCATCTCCAGTACCTTCACAGTGGGGATTAGGTTTAATGTGTATGAATTTTGAGGACACAACATTGTCTATAGCAGGCTGTCACAGATGGCGGGGAGCTTAAACAATAGACATTAGTTTTCTCACTGTTCTGGAAGCTAGAAGTCCAAGATCAAGGTGTGGACTTCTGATGGCATCCTCCTCACTGTGTCCTGTCTTTTCCTCTGGTCTTTCCTCTGTTCACGTGCACCCCTGTGTCTCTGTCCTTAGTCTTAGTCTCTTCTTCTAAGGACACCAGTCAGATTGGATTAGCCCCACCCTAATTAAGAATAACAATTACCTCTTTAAAGGCCCTGACACCAAATTCTAAGGTACTGGCAGCTAAGGTGTCAACAAGTGGATTTGGGGAGACATGATTGATTTACAGCAGGTCCAGAAGAGCGAAGTAGAGAGACTTCAGCAGAGGCAGCAGTGTGAGAGTGAGACCTGTGAGGCAGCCCTGAGCTCTGGATACGAGGAGCTGGGATTCCACGTCCACTAAGCAGGGGTCGGGGGGCGGGTTCCACCAGAGTCAGTATGTACCTGTGCTTAGTGTTAAGGTGATGAGAGAGCTCTGCAGATGGATCGTGGTGATGGCTGCGCAGCAGTGTGAGTGTACTTAATGCCACTGAGGTATATGCTTAAAAATGGTTAAAATGGTAAATTTCATGTTACGTATATCTTAACACACACACACAAAAAGTGCACAGTAGCATTGAATCTTTCAGAACATGGGACAGCAGGGCAGCTGACATGTGGCACTGCCTCCAGCTCTCTGATCTGACTGCTTTCCCACCCTCTCCTGATCGTGACTTGATGAATTTTCCCTTAGAGAAGTGCCTTGTGTCTTGTCACGAGTCCAGTGACAGGCACTAGTGCTATGAGAGGTTCCCCCACTCCCACCCTCCTGGGTCTGAGTAGCTCAGCCTCCCTGTTCCCAGCTCCCTGCCCTGAATTCACAGACGTCTGTCACTCAGTCTTGTGTGTGTGCCCAAGGTCTCCATCACTCCAAGCACAGTTTCCGCTGGCCATTGCGTTCATGTCACAGGGAGGAGAGGAAGGTGTTCTGATGGGCACGGATCGGTGTGCTTATCACAAAAGCTCTCCCAAGTTCTTTTTCCAGCACAGGAGGTGTTTATAAAATCCTTTCCAACCTTTTGGGCTTAATGACCTTGGACGTACACTTGATAGAAGCAAGCTTGTTCAGACTGTTGTTTGCTAATCAGAACCACATTCTCTGGGGAAACTTAGGGCAGAGGGAGCACGAAGGCAGTTTAGGAAATCACTCAGCAGCACCTGGAGAACGTTCTCAACGAGTTAGAAAATTGGATGGAACAGGATGCTATGAAGGATGGTTAAAGTGAATTTTATTATTATTCACTTTAAATAATATTTAAATTAGTAAATTTTAATAATTTAAGTATTTAAATTTAAATGATTACTAATTTAAATATTTAAATTTAAATGATTACTAATTTAAATATTTAAATTATTCATAATATAATTACGAATAATATTATTGTTATTTTATTATTATTAAAGTGAATCAGTCGCACTTCTACTTGCTGTTGACAGTTTCCTTCAGTCATGAGTATATATTGAAGGTTGTTAAGGTTTGTGAGTTTTCCAACTATATGTTGTAAACCTTAAGTGGATTCTATCACCTACAGAAGGTTAGAGCCTTGGGTGAGCCGATGCGGCCTCACCTGTGTCCAGCTGTGGATCCCGTTTTGGTTCAGAGAACCCCACGTCGCCAGACCCCCCGCCTCCTGCGTCACCAGTTCTTCGGGTCGGTCCTGATCAGATGCCCACGCTGCTGTCTATACACAGTTCGCCCTTCCTGCTCCAGCCCTTCACAGACTCCCCTCATGTTCAGGCTGCAGCTCCAGGTCCTCAAACGGAGAACGAGCTTCTTTGCCATCTGCCCCCATCAGCCTTTCCAGCTGGTCCTCACACCCGCTGGGTATTCCAGCCGCGCTGGCTTTGTGACGGGCCCTTTCTCACACCTGTCTGTCTGTAGATAACTGCTCCCTCTGTCCCAGAGCCCCTGCCTTTCCCTCCTGTTCCTTCAGGGGGAGCCTGTGCCCTTCTGTCTTCCCACAGCCCTCAGTGGGTTGCGCTTGACCATTTATCAGTCCTCCCCACCCGCTATAAGCTGTGAATGCATGAAGGTTCCTTAGCCCGGCATGTTCTGTCCCAGTACCCTTGGACCCGCTGTTCCTTTTTCCAGGATGTTTTTCCCCAGATAGTCTCAGGGCTCCCGTGTCACCCCCATCTAAGACAGCAGCCCCCCTTGCTTTTCCTTCAGAGCACACATCACAGCCCGATAGTGCATTTTCTAAACTCGTTCAGTGTGTCCTCCTGTACACGGTGCTGAGTAGTGTCTGCTTTCTTGACCTGTGGATGTATGCTCGACAGTTAAGACTGTGCCTGGTATCTCACCAAAGCCTGTCGCATGAATGAATGTAGATAGGTGCTCTTTCTCATTCTTATCTGATCCACTCTGCTATGGGATGTATCCCCTGTTAACACAGCCCTTATATAGGAATATATATAGTATTACAGGATTAACACAGCCCTTATATAGGAGTAATGCTTAAAGAACTCATCCCTGAATCAATTATTTTTTTATGGTATGTCTTGGAATTCTTTACTCTTAAAAATTGGAAGATAGATTATTTTCCTAGAGATTTTGATTAAAAGTCTTAATTAGGAGTAAATTTGTAGCCATCAACTGATCACTTTACTTTAATTATTTATATTACCTTTTCTGTGATGGAATTACAGGAAGAAAACATTCTAAAGCTTTTGGGTAGCTCTGTCTTGGACATAGCAGCCCATTAGATTTGATTAACATCTGCCTTCGGTGGTTATTGACAGATAATTTTTAATTTAGGAGAAACAATTCGATTAAAAGCTTTAGTGCTAAGTCTGAAAAGGTGTTTACTTGGTCAAGAAATTTAGTACAAAATCTGAACCAAGACGTGTCAAAAGGTAAAAATAAGTCCGTTTGGACATAATGGAGCGATGGTGTGTGTGTCTACATCCTGAGCTCTTGCTTCTGGTTATAGACCCAGGGTCCAGCGTGTCCCCTTAGGGCTTTTCTGTCCCGAGTCCAGAGCACATGACCGCGCGTGGGTTAGGAGGAGTGGAGGAGAGGGCTGACGTGTACTGAGCGGATTGGTGGTTTGATTTCTCAGAACATGTGGGTGAGTTGTCATTGGCCTTGTTTTGAGATGAAGACACTGAGGCTTTAGTAGCTTGTCCGACGCTGTCAGGCTCGTGAGAGGGATTGAGCTGCAGTCTGCTGCCTCCAGACTCTGCATCTGGCTCACTCAGCAGGCTGAGCTGTGGCCCAGGTCCCTGAGATTTGCTCCGCGCGGGGCTCGGGCACCCAGAGTACACGCCTGGAGCCCTGCCCGTGGTCACCGGGGCCCTGGATCCGGCTACTGGCTTCCCTGGAGGGGTTGTAGACCCCTCTGGGCTGAGCTTGGGGCTGAGTCCTTAGGGGTCTGCATTTAAAATGCGGAGCAGTCTGAGGGGTTACTGTAAACACACACGTAAGGTTGGATACGGAGGGTGTTTGTTGGGCTGCACCCCGCAGCCTGCAAGGCCTGTGTTTGCCCAGCTTAGACCTAAGAAAGAGCCCGGAGTCAGCGACAGAGACACGGATGGTTCAATGGCCACAGCGAGCTTCCATGTCTGAAGCAAGGTCCTGGAGGGCCACCCCACCGAGTGTGGTGGACATGGCAGCAGTCTGGGCTCCTGGCGGGGAGGCGGGGGAGAGGGAATTGACATCAGGCTGGCTCATCGGTTACCATGGGAACCAGGGAAGGAGCACACCCCTCACTGCCCCTCTGGTAGGCAGAGTGGAGCGTTCTGATCTAAAGCTAGAACAGTCATTAGCTGGGGCCTGGGGCAAGTGTGTAGGAAGGTCAGTCGTGTGATTGGGGTGTAGGTGAAGCAGGCGCTGGATGAGCAGGGGGTGTACAGAGAGCAGGAGGACAGCCACCTCGGGTGGCCTGACCACACAGGCGTCTTGGCTATAGAGAATTGCTATGTCTTTGAGCTGTTGGATAATTTCCACTGTGATTTGTGCCGTTTGGATTCTGTTCTTTCATTTTCATATTTGGAAGGTGTTCAGTCCTAATGAAGAAGGATTTGCTTCCTGGATGGGACTGGGAATGTTGTAGAGACTGACGGAGGCCACGCTAGCATTCATTTTCTATCTAATATTATCTGGGAAGAAGTGTCTAGAAAATGCACTGTGGCAAAGGTTACCAAGAATCTGTTAATTTTTTTGTCGTTAATACGTACAGTATATGTCATAAATAATCAGAAAACTAAGAAAAATGTACCCATTTTTAAATGACATAAATCTGTCTTCTCCCATTCCCACAAGGTGATAAAATAGTGTTTTGGTTCAGTCAAGTTTTGGAATCTCAGTATTGCTCAATTGTTTTTCATTATGAAACATGTAAATAATTGTTAAGCTGAGTTTTTGAAAGAAAAAGAAACTTAGCTGTTGGTGCCTCTTTCACTGGACTGCTTTTTAGAATTTTTTAGCAGAGCTAGATTCAAGTTTGCTGCTGATGAACTTGAGGCCTAGTCAGAATCATTGGCTTATATTTGTATTTAATTTGTATAATTTATGCTGGTATTTAAACTACACATCTTTGACTGCTGTGTTGTCTTTGTCTCATTATGTTTCCAAATACAGGTTTCCAGTTTGGAGCACCCCCACTAATGTGCTTTTGCATGCTGTACCTCTTACATTTGCAGGTGTATTCGCCAAGCCTTGCACGAGAAGATCACAATCCTAGTGACTCATCAGTTGCAGTACCTAAAAGATGCAAGTCAGATTCTGGTACCGAAAGATGTAAGTAGTTTCTAGAAGCCTGTGGAACTTGCTAGCACTCAGGTGCGTTGAAGGCCACGCCTCCCAGCAGGTCACTCTCCTTGAGTTCATGGTAGACAGCCTCTTCTCCCTCAGTCTTATGCCCCCTTCTTCTCAGAGCTGGTATTCATGCCTTTGAGGATGAATCCGAGGACCTGTAGAAATGTCACTATTACACCCTAGGCCACATAAACCCTAAAGTATATGAAAGTGCTGCCGCAGAGATACTGAATTACCACTGTTCTAGTGAAATTTATTAAGGATAACGATGCTATTTTATTTAGAACTATTTGTGTTCCCTTTCCGTAATTTAAGTCAAAGAGTATTAGTATTTGGAAATTAGAGATACTAAGACCTGTTTGTATCCATGTGATTGTCATGCTTGGTTTGCCTGAAGAGCACCTTCCATTAACACCAGAAGGGAGGCGAGCACCCCAGTTACAGATGCCCACTCTGCCGGTTTACCCAGTTGCTTTGTCTCACTGCTCAGATCTTTTTATGTGTCTGATACGTGTGAGATCGTGTGCGGCGGTAGGACGAGGCTCTGCCTTCCCAGGGCTCCCATTCTTATGGGGACAGATGTGATGAAAGAGGGGGTGGGGCTGATATCCTGGCTTCCTCCCTGGGGAGCTGGTGCCTCTCGGGCCTGAGTGACATGAAGGTGAGGGCCATCCAGGCACCTGGGGGAGGGGCGTCCTAAGGAAGGAGCTGAGCTGGCAGGTTGCAGGAATGGCAGGAAGGCCAGCGTGTATGAGGAGTGAGCGGGGGGTGTGGAGGGCGCTGGTCTCTGGGCAGCGGGCCAGGAAGTGGGATGGAAGCCGCTGGACGGTCCAGAGCAGAGGAGGGATGGGATCTGACGTGGGATTTAAATGATTCCTCCGATGTTCGCTGGACGGGCGACAGCAAAAGCAGTTAGAAGTCTTAGTACAGTTGAGAAGACAGAAGTGTGGGCTCAGGCTAGTGTATCAGTTTCTGGAGCTGCCATTAACAAAATACTGCAAACTGGGTGGCTTAAAGCAACAGAAATTTATCATCTCACTGTTCTGGAGGCTACAGGTCCCAAATCGAGGTGCCGGCAGGGCCGTGCTCTCCCTGAAGGCTCTAGGGGAGAATCCTCCCTTCCAGCTTCCGGGGTTCACCGGCTTTCCTTGTGGTTCCTTGGCTTCCAGCTGCAGCACTGTGGTGTCTGCCTCCAATGTCACATAGCCATTGTCCCCGTGTCTGTCTGAGTCTCTTCTCTTCTCATAAGGACATCAGCCATATTGGATTTAGGGCCACCCTACTCAGTATGACCTCATCTTAACTTGATTACATCTGCAAAGACCCTGTTTCCAAATAAGGTCACCTTTACAGGTGTCATGTTTATAGCTTGAACGTATCTTCTTTTTGGAGGGGGCACCATTCAACCCACAACTCCTAGCATGGTTAGGGGTGGACTGGAGATTAGTGAGGACTTTTCAGACTTGGTGGTGGTTTGGTGCTTCACTCCTTGGCTTGTTTGCCTCTGTGCCTCAGCAGCTCCATCCTTAACCACCGTCTGTTCCGACAGGCCCTTGGTAAGCTTCCTGACTTATCAAATGAATTTCTGCTCCAAGTAAGATAGTAACTTAAAGTGCAGAACCTCTGCCTCTCTAGTAGCAGTTCCGTGGTCAACTCTCCTCTACTCCTCCAGGAATGGGGGGCTCAGATCTCTCAAGCTTGAGAGCAGTTGATTTCATGCGCAGAGGGGGGTGAAACTAGTGTATAAAACCCCAGCATTGGCACTATTATGAGCGCGAATCAGTGTGCAGGAGAAAAACCTATTCAGCCAGTCCCTAGATGTTTCAGGGCCCCCTTATTGCTTCTTTTGAGGACACTACCCTCAATTTTACTACTCTCAGAACAACCATTTGTCCACTGGTGAGCACCCTTGGGTGAGTTGGGGTCCATCCTTAGGTTTGTCTGGTCCCTCTCTCACAGCAGAGAGGGGATGACGGCCCTCTCGTCCCCTCAGAATTATCAGTGATTGGCTGCCGAGTAAAATTGCTGTCTTTGTACCATTATTGTTTCCTTGTGCATCTCATCTTACAGATACTAAGTGGAAAGTGATAATTTCATCAGATAAGGTGTATGAATTTTGCCTCCCAAGTGGAACAGGACACAGTGTATCATGAATAATTTTCTAATTCTGCAGTATCAGACAATGCCCAAAGGCTTCATTGGGCTTCTCCTAGTGGACCACCTCAGGGGATAGAATGAGAGGGGTACCAGCTGGGGTCGTGGGCCACCTTCTTTACCTGACCTGTCCTAACCAGACATACCCTACTTTAATTAGTTTCCCACCCTGGGATTTTGCCCAATATTTTGTTTGCCACTGAGTGAATCAGCTGAGTCTTGTTTCATGGGGTCAGAAAATAGTGAAAACATCTGCACATTATTTTGTCTAACTTTGTAAGGGAGGGAAACTGTGCAATGATGTGTCACACGTGTTCAAAGAAAACGATTAGATTGGCTGTAGCTTAAACAGTTGCCTGATTTGGGGAAGCCCGGTTGGCTGCTTGTGATGGGTTGTGATCGATTCTGGCTTAGGTTTTGGTTTGCTGGCACAGACTGCCAAGGCATTAGAGCCACCCCGGTCTCATGGCCTCCTTGTTTATTAGCTATTTCATCAGCTGGAATATTGAATTTTCAGTTGGGAACTTCCTGTGTTTGTGGGGCAGTTGTGAAGACCATGAAGACGCAGCTCGTGGGTTCTCCGTCCAGGGTTGGTTCCTACATCACTTGTCTCAGCGGGGCACGTGATACTATGACAATGGTCAGCGAAGATTTGATGAGTGACCCTTACCTATGCAGATGTGCTTTTGCCCACCTCTGGGCCAGTCTTAAGTTTCTTTCCGGGAATATCCCCATTTGACTGTTTTTTTATTTTTTATTATTATTATTTTTTTTTTGTGGTACATGGGCCTCTCACTGTTGTGGCCTCTCCCATTGCGGAGCACAGGCTCCGGACGCGCAGGCTCAGCGGCCATGGCTCACGGGCCCAGCCGCTCTGCGGCATGTGGGATCCTCCCGGACCGGGGCACGAACCCGTGTCCCCTGCATCGGCAGGCGGATTCTCAACCACTGCGCCACCAGGGAAGCCCATTCTAGAGATTTTTAAATGTCACATGCCCTTCGCTGACCTGTGGATATCTGGAATGTGGGGCTTGCCACTGACTTGAGCTGGAAGGACCATCTCCGTTCTCTGGAGCCTTTGCATCACCCATTCTAGTGAGTGGGGTTTTGAGGGGGTCAGTAATGTTAGTGTTTGAGTGATTGTTGTTTCCTGCTCCAGGTTGCCTACGTCCTTCAGGATTGGTGGCTTTCATACTGGTGAGTGATTCCTGGTCTGACCCAAAGTGCTGTAAAATCGACACGAATCCTCAGTTTCCCACAGAGTCAGGGGGAGAGATGGGGCTTGTTCAGCCCCCTCTTCTAATCCTCACGTAGTTCCCCTGCTATCATGATTCAAACTGAGTCTTTATAAGGTAGATGGACGCAGGGCCTTGTGAGCTGGGAACCATTTTCCAGCATAAAACACATCTTCCAAATTGAGGGGGTTGTTTGGTTGTTATTTATCTAAATTCTATCCATAGCATAATATTTTTTTCTTCCCTGTTCCATAGGGTGAATGGACAGAGTATACTGTATGCCATGGTGTATGGAAAAGGAAACCTAATTGTGGTGCCTGATCCTGACTGGTACTTTACAGTTTATTCAGGTAAAATCGAGTAATCTGGTCTATTATACAAGAGTCTGAGGTGCTTACAATGAGCCTGTGTGAGCAACTAGGGCTTCCAGGAGTAATGTAGTAATGTCTTAGCGGGTTAAGAGTCTGAGTTGCATTTACTCTGTGAATTAATTAGAATGATTATTTTAAAAATCTACTAGAACAAAGAGGTTGGATGAAGACTCTTAATTTGCTCTGTACTGGATTTCGGAAGTTAAACCAGGATTGCACATTCAAAAAATCAGCCACTAGAAGTATGTGGCTATTGTCTATTCTAGAAAGTTGCTTTAGCTAAATCTTATCTCATTAGATGGATGGGCGAGAGGAGTAGAAACATCCCCACCTGTGGTTCGGATTGTTCCAGTTCTGTCTGAATAAAACCTGGCTTTTATTGAACTTGGATGAATCCTTTGGCAGCAAGGGCCCCCAAATAAAAGCATTATTTCCTCACAGGTAGGCAAAGCCCCCTTTCGCCATACTGCTCATCTCTTGGGCTTCACTAATTACTTAAGAGGGAAGCTAAGCAGGGAGAAATCCAGTGTCTGGGAATTAGGATTGCTTCTCTTTCTTACCTTGAAATTACAATGTTATCGTGTCCGCAACTGTGTGATTAATTTAGAATCTGGCTTGCTAGACTAATATTAACACGGCTGTCTGCTTTCAAAAGAGTGCTTAGAATATATGTAGTGTTACATACTTTTTAAAGGAAATACTCATCTAAAATATTAAATATTCCCATGGGAAACCCTCATACAAGCTTTCTGCAGAGATGGAGTGTGATATCTTTGTAAGAACCCACTCATTGAAATTTGGTGTTTATTGTGTTGATCTCTTGCTAAGAAACCTAAATCCATTAGTTTACCTTCTGAATTGGTGGACTATGGGAACTTAAAGGAAGAAGAAAGGGAATCTGCTATACATTCACATAGGATGATGGGCTAAGGCAAATGCACGTTGATGGAATTCAGGAATTTGAGCAGCTTTCAGAGTTGAAATAAGCGATGTGTCAGCTGGAGGGGAGAAAAAAAGTTCTTGATGGAATATTTATTATAGAAGTTATGTCCACTCTATTTAACATTGTCAGTTCAAGAGGTGTTAGGGCTATTTTAATTTTTATATGCATAGCAGGTACTCATGTTGTTAATAAAATACAAGTTTAAGTGATTATGTTCATTTCCAAATGCTTCGCATTTCTGTAAAACACTTAGAGATTAGTTGCTCATTTAGATTAATTATGTCATGTTAAAATATAATTTGTATTTTCTTGCAATTCAATTATTTAAGAGATTTTCTGCTTGCAACTTAATATGATGTTTTCATACTCTTTAAAGCTACTTGGGCATGGAATTAACTACTTTATGTGGAATTAAATTTCGATGTAAATTTACCATTTACAAGGAAACGGTAAATCATTTCTCCTGTTCCCTGTTAATTCATGATGGTACCAAAGCATTCCTCAATTTTAGATTATGGGACATGTTTTAATTCGTAAGATTTGAAATATGGAAAAAGGAAGATCAACTACTTTTTATAATTTTCTTTCTTCTGAGTTTTTATTACAACTTGTAATTGAATTAGGAAAGCATAGAATGAAATTGTGGTTTATACATGATTTTTTTCCCATGTGGTTTCTGTTTAATGAGAGGAACATAGTGATTTTTTTATATTCTTCCTTATAAATGTATCTTGTGAATGTATTAAACTCTTAAATAATCCATTATATAAATTTATTCTATTTATGAATTTATATATAAATTATATTTATAGAATAAAATACATAATATCTTTATAAACTGCCTGCCATGCTTTAGCATCATGGAAGGAAAGGCAGAGATCTTGTGCTAAATGATGTTTCTTTATTTCAGTTCTAACTGTAGGTACTGTCCTTTTCAGCATCACAAGATCTCTGTTGATGTTCTGCGTTCTTGTTAATTCTTCACAAATTTGGCACAACAAAATGTTGGAGTCCATTTTGAGAGCTCCGGTATTGTTCTTTGATAGAAATCCAATAGGTAAGTCGGACACCAAGTTTCTCAGCATATATGTCTTGTTAATGCATTTAGTGCCTGATTACATTTGATATTTGAAATTGGAGGAGATTCTTGGGAGAAAATCACTGTGCATGTTGATCCATCTTGTACAAAAAGCTCTACTGATATTTTTTTCCTACCAGAGAAAGTCTGAATATAAGATCATATAAACTTTTATTACAATTTATGTGTGTGTGGAAAGATAAATGAACGTTCACTTTGCAGAATGATTTAGGAATCCATTTTTTGTGTGGCGTATGAAACACCCTACATTCAATACAAATGTGTGTCAGTCTTGTTGAAGAGTTGCTAAAACGTTGGCTGTGTCACATAGTGTTAAGCTAGGTTATCCCCTCGGAAGGAACTTCTTACAAAGACTCTCTACACGAGACAGGCCGTGTGTTTCTTTCTTTCATTTCCCATCCATTTCTGGGGTCACAGTGCTCTGACATGTGCCTATACTTTGAAGTTTACCTAAAATGGTAATGAGAGTGGTTCAAGATGGCAGGGTAGAAGGCCGTGTGCTCACTACCTCTTGTGAGAGCACCGTAATCACAACTAACTGCTGAACAGTCATCGACAGGAAGAGACTGGAAATCACCAAAAAAGATACCCCACATCCAAAGACAAAGGAGAAGCTGCAATGAGATGGTAGGAGGGGCGCAATCACAGTAAAATCAAATCCCGTTACCACTGGGTGGGCGACTCACAAACTGGAGAACAATTATAACACAGAAGTCCACCCACTGGAGTGAAGGTTCTAAGCCCCACGTCAGGCTTCCCAACCTGGGGGTCCGGCAATGGGAGGAGGAATTCCTAGAGAATCAGACTTTGAAGGCTAATGGGATTTGACTGCAGGACTTCGACGGGATTGGGGAAACAGAGACTCCACACTTGGAGGGCACACACAGGGTAGTGTGTGCATCAGGACCCAGGGGAAGGAGCAGTGACCCGATTGGAGACTGAACCAGACCTACCCGCTAGTGTTGGAGGGTCTCCTGCAGAGGCAGGGGGTGGCTGTGGCTCACCGCGGGGACAAGGGCACTGGCAGCAGAAGTTCTGGGAAGTACTTCTTGGTGTGAGCCCTCCCAGAGTCTGCCATTAGCCCCACCAAAGAGCCTGTAGTCTTCAGTGCTGGGTCATCTCAGGCCAAACAACCAATAGGGAGGGAACTCAGCCCCGCCAATCAGCAGACAAGCAGATTAAAGTTTTACTGATCTCTGCCCACCAGAGCAACACCCAGCTCTACCCACCACCAGTCCCTCCCATCAGGAAACTTCCACAAGCCTCTTAGATAGCCTCATCCACCAGAGGGCAGACAGCAGAAGCAAGAACTATAATCCTGCAGCCTGTGGAACGAAAACCACAATCATAGAAATGTAGACAAAATGAAAAGGCAGCGGACTATGTCCCAGATGAAGGAACAAGATAAAACCCCAGAGAAACAGCTAAATGAAGTGGAGATAGGCAACCTTCCAGAAAAAGAATTCAGAATAATGATAGTGAAGATGATCCAGGACCTTGGAAAAAGAATGGAGGCAACGATTGAGAAAATGCAAGAAATATTTAACAAAGACCTAGAAGAATTAAAGAACAAACAAACAGAGATGAACAATACAATAATTGAGATGAAAAATATACTAGAAGGAATCAATAGTAGAATAACTGAGGCAGAAGAACGGATAAGTGACCTGGAAGACAGAATGGGGAATCACTGCTGCAGAACAGAATAAAGAAAAGAGAAATGAAGATGGCCTAAGAGACCTCTGGGACAACATTAAACACACCAACATTCACATTATAAGGGTCCCAGAAGGAGAAGAGAGAGGGAAAGGACATGAGAAAATATTCAAAGAGATTATAGTC
The DNA here is from genome assembly GCF_002837175.3 of Physeter macrocephalus. Lineage (NCBI taxonomy): Eukaryota > Metazoa > Chordata > Mammalia > Artiodactyla > Physeteridae > Physeter > Physeter macrocephalus. Next base: position 66,848,212 of record NC_041226.1, read on the forward strand.
AAAAACTTCCCTAACATGGGAAAGGAAATAGCCACCCAAGTCCAGGAAGCACAGAGAGCCCCAAGCAGGATAAACCCAAGCAGAAACATGCTGAGACACATAGTAATCAAACGGACAAAAATTAAAGACAAAGAAAAATTATTAAAAGCAACATGGGAAAAACGACAAATAACATACAAGGGAACTTCCGTAAGGTTAACAGCTGATTTCTCAGCAGAAACTCTGCAAGCCAGGAGGGAGTGGCACGATACATGTAAAGTGATGAAAGGGAAGAACCTCAACCAAGAATACTCTACCCAGCAAGGATCTCATTCAGATTCTACGGAGAAATCAAAAGTGTTACAACAAGCAAAAGCTAAGAGAATTCAGCACCACCAAACCAGCTCTACAGCAAATGCTAAAGGAACTTCTCTAAGTGGGAAACACAAGAGAAGAAAAGGACCTACAAAAACAAACCTCCCCAAATTAAGAAAATGGTAATAGAAACATACATGTTGGCAATTACCTTAAATGTGAATGGATTAAATGCTCCAACCAAAAGACACAGACTGGCTGAATGGATACAAAAACAAGACCCGTATATATGCTGTCTACAAGAGACCCACTTCAGACTTAGGGACACATACAGACTGAAAGTGAGGGGATGGAAAAAGATATTCCATGCAAGTGGAAATCACAAGAAAGCTGGAGTAGCAATACTCATATCAGATAGAATAGACTTTAAAATAAAAAATGTTACAAGAGACAAGGAAGGACCCTATGTAATGATCAAGGGATCAATCCAAGAAGAAGATATAACAATTATAAATATATATGCACCCAACATAGGAGTACCTCAATACATAAGGCAACTGCTAACAGGTATAAAAGAGGAAACCGACAGTAACACAATAATAGTGGGGACTTTAACCCCTGCACCGGCAGGCGGACTCTCAACCACTGCGCCACCAGGGAAGCCCTTTAATTGATATTTATGGGATATTCCATCCGAAAACAACAGATTGCCCTTTCTTCTCAAGTGCACATGGAACATTCTCCAGGATAGATCACATCTTGGGTCACAAATCAAGCCTCAGTAAATTTAAGAAAATCGAAATCGTATCGAGCATCTTTTCTGACCACAGTGCTATGAAATTAGAAATAAATTACAGGAAGAAGACCATAAAGAATGTGAACAAATGGAGGCTAAACAATATGCTACTAAATAACCAAGAGATCACTAAAGAAATTCAAGAGGAATTCAAAAAAGACCTAGAGACAAATTACAACGAAAACATGATGTTCCAAAACCTATGGGATGCAGCAAAAGCAGTTCTAAGAGGGAAATTTATAGCAATACAGTTCTACTGCAAGAAACATGAAAAATCTCAAATAAACAACCTAACCTTACACCTAGAGGAACTAGAGAAAGAAGAACAAACAAAACCCAAAGTTAATAGAAGGAAAGAAATCATAAAGATCAGAGCAGAAGTAAATTAAATAGAAACAAAAAAAACAATAGCAAAGATCAGTGAAACTAAAAGCTGGTTCTTTGAGAAGATAAATAAAATTGATAAACCTTTAGCCAGACTCATCAAGAAGAAGAGGGAGAGGACGCAAATCAATAAAATTAGAAATGAAAAAGGAGAAGTTACAATGGACACCACAGAAATACAAAGCATCATAAGAGACTACTACAGGGAATCCAACAACACACTGAAAGGATCATACACTGTGATCAAGTAGGATTTATCCCAGGGATGCAAAGATTCTTCAATATATGCAAATCAATCAATGGTAATACACCATATTAACAAATTGAAGTATAAAAACCATATGATCGTGTCAATAGATGCAGAAAAAGCTTTTGACAAAATTCAACACCCATTTATGATAAAAACTCTCCAGAAAGTGGGCATAGAGGGAACCTACCTCAACATAATAAAGGCCATATATGACAAACCTACAGCCAACAATCATACTCAATGGGGAAAAGCTGAAAGCATTTTCTCTAAGACCAGGAACAAGACAAGGATGTCCACTCTCACAACTATTATTCAACATAGTTTTGGAAATCCTAGCCATGGCAATCAGAGAAGAAAAAGAAATAAAAGCAATACAAATTGGAAAAGAAGAAGGAAAACTGTCACTGTTTGCAGATGTCATGATACTATACATAGATAGTCCTAAAGATGCCACCAGAAAACTACTAGAGCTAAGCAATGAATTTGGTAAAGTTGCAGGATACAAAATTAATGCACAGAAATTTCTTTCATTCCTATACACTAACAACGAAAGATCAGAAAGAGAAATTAAAGAAACAATCCGATTCACCATTGCAACAAAAAGAATAAAATACCTAGGAATAAACCTACCTAAGGAGGTAAAAGACCTGTACTCAGAAAACTATAAGACACTGATGAAAGAAATCAAAGATGACACAAACACATGGAGAGATATACCATGTTCTTGGATTGGAAGAATCAATATTGTGAAAATGACTATACTACCCAAAGCAATCTACAGATTCAGTGCAATCCCTATCAAATTACCAATGGCATTTTTTACAGAACTAGAACAAAACAAAAATCTTAAAATTTATATGGAGACAAAAAAGACCCCACATAGCCAAAGCAATCTTGAGGGGAAAAAACGGAGCTGGAGGAATCAGACTCCCTGACTTCAGACTATCTACAAAGCTACAGTAATCAAGACAATATGGTACTGGCACAAAAACAGAAATATAGATCAATGGAACAGGATAGAAAGCCCAGAGATAAACCCATGCACCTATGGTCAACGAATCTATGACAAAGGAGGCAAGGATAGACAATGGAGAAAATACAGTCTCTTTAATAAGTGGTGCTGGGAAAACAGGACAGCTACATGTAAAAGACTGAAATTAGAACACTCCCTAACACCATGCACAAAAATAAACTCAAAATGGATTAAAGACCTAAATGTAAGAGTGGACACTATAAAACTCTTAAAGGGAAACATAGGAAGAACGTCCTTTGACATAAATCACAGCAAGATCTTTTTTGACCAACCTCCTAGAATAATGGAAATAAAAGAAAAATAAACAAATGGGAGCTAATGAAACTGAAAAGCTTTTGCACAGCAAAGAAAGCTATAAACAAGACAAAAAAACAACCCTCAGAATGGGAGAAAATATTTGCAAACGAATCAACGGACAAAGGATTAATCTCCAAAATATATAAACAGCTCATGCAGCTCAATATCAAAACAACAAACAACCCAATCAAAAAATGGGAGGAAGACCTAAGTAGACATTTCTCCAAAGAAGATGTACAGATGGCCAAGAGGCACATGAAAAGCTGCTCAACATCACTAATTATTAGAGAAATGCAAATCAAAACTACAGTGAGTTATCACCTCACACTAGTTAGAATGGTCATCGTCAGAAAATCTACAAACAACAAATGCTGGAGAGGGTGTGGAGAAAAGAGAACCTTCTTGAACTGTTGGTGGGAATGTAAACTGATACAGCCACTATGGAGAACAGTATGGAGGTTCCTTAAAAAACTAAAAATAGAATTACCATATGACCCAGCAATCCCACTACTGGGCATATACCCAGAGAAAACCGTAATTCAAAAAGACACATGCACCCCAATATTCATTGCAGCACTCTTTACAATAGCCAGGTCATGGAAGCAACCTAAGTGTCCATCGAAAGACGAATGGATAAAGAAGATGTGGTACATATATACAGTGGAATATTACTCAGTCATAAAAAGGAATGGAATTGGGTCATTTCTGTGGATGGACCTAGAGACTGTTATACAGTGTGAAGCAAATCAGAAAGAGAGAAACAAATATCGTATATTAAAGCATATATGAGGAATCTAGAAAAATGGTACAGATGAACCAGTTTGCAAGGCAGAAATAGAGACACAGATGTAGAGAACAAACGTATGGACAC
>NC_041226.1:66852221-66872268 GCF_002837175.3 Physeter macrocephalus
CAAGGGGGAAAGTGGGGGGCGGGGGGAGGGTGGGATGAATTGGGAGATTGGGATTGACACTAATATGTATAAAATAGATAACTAATAAGAACCTGCTGTATATCACAGGGAGCTCCACTTCTCTGTATGTTAGAAACTAATACAACATTGTGAAACAACTATACCCCAATTTAAAAAAGAAAAATCTTTGGTGACTGTTTACCGTCCGCCAAGCCCTGTGCAAAGGGCGGCCTGAGGATTGAGCAGCATCTTGGTCTGGGAGAAGCTCTGAATCCACAGAAGGAGAGACGACATGGTGTGAAGTGCCTGCCATCCTAGGAGAAAAGGGTAAAGAGAACGTCTTCTGGAAGTTCATGGAATGATTCCAGATTTGGAAGCTGCCTGGAGATGATAGGATTTGAACTCCACTTTCAGAGAAGAACAAGATACGGTTGTGGAGGAAGCTGGCAACAGGAGCTTAGAATCAGGGCCTTTAAGTACGGGGTATCCTAAGGGATAGTATGATGTTAAATTCATTAAGTTCGTACATTCTGAAGTTAAAAAAATAAATAAATAAAATGGTAATAAAAAATTAATTAAGATATAAGATTGGTAACATGTAAACATCCTCTTCAATAAAATTAACTCTATAGTTTTCCCTTTTGGACTTTTGGTGACATGTAAGAGGCTTTGTGGCATGTAGCAGGTGGGTCTTCGGTAGTAAGTTTCTTGATCTGAGTGTCCCTCTGGGTTTCCCACTGCTTGCTTCCTCCACCCTGAGGCCTTCCACCTGTCTTGCTTCGGAAGGTAGCCTCCTGACCTGGGTTCCTATGAAGAGTTAGTTCATCAGCATGCATGCCCACTCTGTTCAGTTGTTTAGACTCGTGATACGGCCCAGAGTGGCTTTGTTTTTGCAGATGATGATTGATAGCACCTGTCAAGGCAGGGATGTGGGCGGGAAGGAAGATGGGAGTGGCCTTGGCCTGGCCATCATCTAGCTATGTGACCGAGGCCAAAGCAGAAAGATACTCTTGGACACGCACATCTCAAGGCAGGATGTTGTCTGCCTTGGTTTGAAAGTATGGACTCTGGAGCCAACTGCCTGAGTTCAATCCTGGTTCTGGTTACTAATAGTGATAGTTGGTTATAGTTATGTTAATACTTACGTGCTAGTTACTTAAATTCTCTGTTTCTCGGTTTTCTTATCGGTAAAGTGGGGATACTACTCATGCCTACCTTATCTATATCTTAATATTGTAGACATTAAGCAGGTTCATACAGTCACAGTGCTTAGAACGTGGTCAGTGCCTAATGAATCTTCGTGACAATGACTACGTGGTGTTTGGGTACTTCTTCACCTGTAAAATGGGAGTTAACACCTACCCCTCCTGTTTCACAAGACTGTTGTGAGGATTAAATGAGACTGTTGAGGGAAGCATCTTGCGTAGATTTATTCAGCACATGTTGTTTAGTCCAGGCCCCGTGTGGAGCACAGGATGGTAAACTGCAGAGGCCCACACAGATCTCATCTTATGAAGCCGTGGAGAGAAAGCGATTGGAGGAGTACATGCTATTACAGCTATGAAGTCCCTCCACTTTGTCAGTTAATGTGAAAACTACAGTCATAAAGTTGGGAGCATTAAGTGGGACTGAATTTCTGTTATCACAGACTGGGTGCTCGTGACCAGTTAACCAGGCTCTTCATGTTCAAGACCTGTAGGCGTCTCCAGACGCTGGTTTATTTATTATTCAAGGATTTGGGACCAAGTTTAAATCTTCGAGGTCACTCATCTTAGAGCAGCCAGCACACCAGTGTTATCTTGCCTCCCCCTCCTGTATCTATTAGCGGGACTTCATTCCTTCAAGAAAATAGAAGCCCAAATAAGTACTGCAAACACAGGCCTAGTTAGCCCAGAAGGTTTAGGGGTCATGAATTATTTACTCTTTAGTAAGTAGATTAAATCTATTTAATCTACTCTTTAGTGGTAGATTAAATTGAACGCTTTCCTGTAGCTTATTTTCAAAAGTGTAATTTGGAATAGATTATTTATGGTTGGCTTTGGTTCTGGTATGTGATGTCATGAAGAGAAAACCACATATGTTGGTTCTTTGGAAGCTGTGTTTCACGGAACCAGACTATCCAAGCTTCCAAGTTCTGTTGTCTGTCAGTCAAGGAAGTGACACTGTCAAACACCTAATACATTTCCCTGGGATTTAGTTTTATATTCAGGATGAATCTTGGCACTTATTTGGGTTAAATATTTGATACCTGATAGTTTTACCGTATAAACTACAGGCCCTTAAGAAGTAAAGAGGAGTCATTGATCCATTTTAAAATATCAGTAGACATTTAAAAACTATTATTGGGCAGGGAGTTGGGATATAGGTGGAGATGTTGCTTAGTTGCCTGAAGGCCTCCTGCTGCTGAGTACCAGAGGAGGACCAGAACTTGGTGCTGTTTCCACTGACGGGTTCCTAAATGCTCTATTTCATGACATTCTTTAGGCTGCCACCATGTTGGTGGCCTATTCTAACAGCAAAGACTAAGAAAATGTGGAGCGCCCTGACTTCTGCAGCTCGCTGTCCTGTTCTCAGGCTCGTCTAAGCTGAATTAGTTTGCGTAAGATGATGCAGGAAGTCCAGGCTGGCCCACCTGCCTTAGTGGCTCCCTCATGCCCTCAGGGATCCTTTTCAGCCTGGTGACCGTCTCCGGGTTCCACTGCACACCCTCTCCATTGGACCCATTTTGCCCCGTCCCCTTGCACGGTACCTGGAAGGTTCAGGTATATTTTCTTTGCCCCTTTGGAGGGACTCCGCTCTTTTTTTCCATTGGCTGATTGGATGTACCTCCCATTTCTCACCAGGACAATGGACCTTTTATTGCCCTCCCGCCCCCTCCACATTCCACTGGACTCAGAGCCTGGCCTTGACCCGGGACTCCTGGATACTGAATCTCTGCAACGGCTGATTCTAATCAAAAGAATTAGGTTCTAGAACCGTTAGTGAAGCTAGCTGTGGGCGCGTATAAACAAGTTCACAGTATCAAAGAGTTCACGAAACACATCTGTTCTTACTTACCCTCAAGGTCAGGTGTGGCCTAGTATGGGGTCTTTTTGCTGGTGCCTAACACCACTTTGTGGTAAAGAAGGGGGCTCAAAAAGACACATACTAGGGCTTCCCTGGTGGCGCAGTGGTTGAGAGTCCGCCTGCCGATGCAGGGGACGCGGGTTCGTGCCCCGGTCCGGGAAGATCCCACGTGCCGCGGAGCGGCTGGGCCCGTGAGCCATGGCCGCTGGGCCTGCGCGTCCGGAGCCTGTGCTCCGCAACGGGAGAGGCCGCGACAGTGAGAGGCCCGCGTACCGCAAAACAACCCCAATAATAATAAGAAATAAACCTTGCTCAGGGCTTCCCTGGTGGCGCAGTGGTTGAGAATCCGTCTGCCAGTGCAGGGGACACGGGTTCGATCCCTGGTCCGGGAAGATAGATATGGGATCAAACTCATCTTAGAAAATGTCTTTTTTGTTTTTGTAGACAGCTTTTCATACGTTGATTGCTCTGTCTTAAGGTGTCCTTTAAAAAAAAAGACAAATACCCACAGGAATATCTTGTATCCAGCCTTTGTTTTGTCTGTGAACTTGAGGTTCTAAAGAATAATGTTGGGTCATCTCATCTCTCATCCTCTCATTCAGTATTGTTGCTCATGTGGGATGTTTTTTCTGTTACTGAATTTTGTCTACTTTAAAGTGATTCAGGCTGTGGGGACTTTCTTCATTAATTAATTAATTATGGAAATGAAATGTATTTATCAGAAGCTGCACAGAGACATGCAGCAATGAATATCTCACTGCAAACAGCATAGCCTATGGGCAAAGGCTTCCACTGTTTACCAACGTGAACTAAGCTGGACTCAGGCGGAGTACTTTTACTGCAAAGATGTTTGATGGGATATGTCTGATTTTGTTTTTCTCTGCTGCAAACTTATTTTATAAATATGTCCTGCTGGGTTAAGCCATGTGATTTATCCCCAGAAGCAGTCTTTCACTATAACAGTGTCACGTTTTGACAGTGATTATTAATTACATTGAGATTTTGTGAAAGGTTCTGTTTCTTTGCCACTACAAGCAAGGCCAAGGTTAGGTTTCCAGAGCTGGCCGGTCCACTGTGTGCTGAGCCCATGGTTAGTTAACCATCCATCATGATCAGAATCCGTCACATGTTTCTGTATGACGTATAGAGGGACAGGGATAGATGCTACCTGATTTCAGATAAAACATGCGCAGTCGTGTGAGGAGAGAAAATTCTGGTGTCACTGATTTCCAGTCCCAGCTCTGCCACTTTTAGTTCAGTTATCTTGAAGTTTGGGACCTCCAGGTGGAGGCGTCCCGCAGGTCATTGGAAGTAAGAGTCTGGTGTTTGAGAGAGAGACCTGGGATGAGCGTGGTGCCTGTGTATTCTTCCCTGAGCAGGTAATAGCTGAATCTGTGACAGTGGATAAGATTGCCCAGAGAGAGTGAAGCGTTTTTAGGGTCCAAGATCAGAAACTTACGGAAGCTTCCATATTCAGAGAGGAAGCAGAGAGAGGAGGGAAGCAGAGGAGACGCACAATGAACAGCAAGGAAGAGAGGAGGAAATAGGTTGGGGAGCCGAGGCAGGAAAGGCCTGTTCAACGCAAAGGAGAAGGTAAGTCCGTGGAAAGTTGTCGGTTGATTTGGAATCAGGGCGTCTGGTGACCACAGGAGCAGGTTTCAGATGGGAGGGGCCAGATTGCAAAGGGCTGCAAATTCAGGAGGCGTGGAGGAAGCTGAAGGGAAGGCAGGCTACTCCTGGAAGGAGTCTGACTGCAACGGGAGAGAGGCCCATCCGGAATGTAGGGTCTGCGGAGGAGCTGCTGGTTGGGTGTTTAGTTTGGGGGCTGGGGGTGTGTGGTGGGTAATATTTTCCTCTGTCCCTCCTTCCCCTCAACCAACAGGGATTAGCGCTGAGGCCCTGAAGTACAGGGGTGAGTCAGGCAGGAATCCTCCCCTCCAGACCCCCAAGGGGAGGGAGACACACAGAGATCCACCCCTGCCGCCTTTGGAATATCCTAACTGTGGCAGCACCCTGGCGGGCAAACTGGGTGTGGGGCTGGAGGTAGTAAGGGAGCCTGGTCCAGGAGGTGGGCGTGGCTTCTAGAAAGCGACCTCTCATCCCAGATGAGAGGTAAAGGCTGCTGTGGATAGTGGGGCAGGAGGGGCTGCTGGAGCCGTGTTCCCAGTGGGAACCAGTCTTTTCTCTCTGTCGTCAGCTGAGAGATAATTCTGCTTACCCTTGGTATATCTGATAAACCTTGGAAGATACTTGATCATGTTCATTTTTATTTTTACTACTTCTAAAGTGTTTATTCCATATACTTTTCCTCATCTAATTCCTTGTCATTCCCGTAAATGAGATATCAGATAAATCATTTAGTATTTTGTAACAGTGATGCCGAGTATGGCTGATGAAAACCCTGGATTCTGAGCAGTGGGCCACCCTGCAGGACAGTCCATTCCCACAGGCAGTGCCATCCAGAGACCACATCCCGACAGAGGGGCAGTCACGAGTTTGTACACCATCATGTACGCTGACTCTTGCAGCTACCAGATATGTTGCCTGTCCAGTCACATTACAGCTGCTGGCCAGAGTGGAGCTGTTTGCAATTCCAAAGGAAGAAGGAAGGCAGCATTAAAAAAAAAAATTATGTAGTGTGATTCCACATGATAATCATTTATGATGTCAGCAGCTTTAAAGTGTGCTGGAGCGGGAGCCCCGCAGTCTCCCTTTCCAAGCTGTCCTTCTAGCTGTCCTTCTCTGTCTCTGCCCCACAAAGCCACACTCTCCGTATCTGTAAAATAAAGAAAATAATACCAAATTCCGTAAGGGTTGTTGGGAAAACAACATGAAGTCGTTTTAATAAAATTCTTTGCATAACATCTAAGTGCATGTTGAGCACTAAATAATGGGTAGTTATTTTTTAAATACCACATGTAGGGACTTCCCTGGTGGTCCAGTGGCTAGGACTCCATCCTCCCAGCGCAGGGGGCCTGGGTTCCATCTCTGGTCAGGGAACTAGATCCCACATGCCTCAACTAAGAGTTTGCATGCCACATCTAAAAGATCCCACATGCCGCAGCGAAGATCGACGATCCTGTGTGCCGCAACTAAGACCCTGTGCAGCCAAATAAATAAATAAATAAAAATTTTTAAATAAATAAACACCACATGTGTTTTTAAGTAGGAGAAATAGTCTGATAATGGCATTTTGTTGCATTAAAATTATTGTCACAGTTTCCAGGCTCATAAATATCGCCTCGTGAGTTTGTATTACAGAGATTCTAGGTTTGTAATCCCTGAAGATTTTAATGGACACTTTCCCATGTAGACTCACAGAATAAAAATCAATTATTTTCAAGATAGACCACTGAGCACGAAATTTTTCAAATTAATGTAGTTTTCATACGATTTGCCAAAGTCCCAGATAACATTGAGTAAGGAATCTTAATTATCTACAATTCTTGTCATTAAAATCATCACTTCCAAGAAGTCTTCCTATTAGGAAAATAAGTGAAGATGAAGGTAAGATGAGGAAGTCAGGTTTAGGCATTTTAATTTTGTTTAAAAGAGTCTGGGGCTGCTCTGAGCATGTGAACATGCACACAGCTGCCCTCAGCGAAATGCTGTAATTTATTGAGGAAAATTGAATTGCAAAACCTTTTTTCCCCACACACCCCTCATTCAGGGGAAAAAAAAAAAATCAGCAGCTTGACTGAGCTTAAACAACTGACTTTTCATATCCTTTCATGGACACAAAGGGCTCATCCAGAGGCTACTTGAGCCACCAATGCTGGCAATGGCGGGGACCACCAGGGAACGTGTCATTCCCTCCTCACCGCACACAAAACACATTGACTGCAGCTTTATGAAGTGAAAATGCCCGAGAAAAAGAAAATGTGAAGGAGGTGTTCTCAGTCATTTCTTTCCAGAGGGGGGAGCACAAAAGAACGAGCTGCTGCATCTGGATATTGAGAACAAAGCAAGCCTGAGACCAGGGCCTAATAGCGTTGGGTCACTTGCTTTCATAGAAGCAAAGAGTGGAACTGCCTTGGCTTGTCTCAGTACCACTGACCCTTGCATTTCATTGTGTAGAGATGTCAGGGAAAGTGTGTAGAAAGCATTCCAGCCTCTCTCACTGAACAATGACTTTGTCATTTTGAGATTTCTGTGGTGTGTTGACCCTTTCCCCACCCCCTCCCTCAAATCCCCGTTGGAGATATTTATTTTAATATATATTTAATACTATTCCTTTGTGAATAGTTTCTTCCAGTCTGTGGCTTGCCTTTTTACATCCTTAATGGAGATCAAGTTTCAATTCTGATGAAGTCTATCTAACATGTACCCTTTTGTTTCTTTTGTAGTTCATGTTTTTTTATCCTAAGAAATCTTTTTATCCTTAGGAGCGTGAAGATTTTGATACTTTCCTATTCTGCCTTTTTAGAAATTGACGTATCTTGCATTATTTTTTGTGTATGGAAGAGTAGTACATGGTTGAGGTTTATTTTTTTCCAGTTATTCTAGCCACATTTGTTAAAAACACTTTTATGCACTGACCTGGCACCTTGGTTAAAAATCATTTGACTGTATTTGAGGACGTCTGCGTCTGTATACTTTATTTTGTTCCACCGACCTGTTTATCTACCCTTATACCAATACTGCAGTCTTGGTTATTATACATTTTAGTAAGACTTGAAATCCAGTAGTTTAAGTCTTCTAATTTTGTACTTCTTTGTCAAGCTTGTTTTGATCATTCTAGATTCTTTCCTTTTCTGTGTAAATTTTAGAAGCCTTTTCAAGTTGTTTTTTTTTCTGCTGGAATTTTTATTAATATTTTCTTTTATCTATAGATTGATTTGAGGAGTCTGAGTCTTAACAATGTTGAATCTGCAATTATGAATATGGTATCTCTCCACTTATTTAGGTTTTCTTTAATTTTAGGAATGTTTTGTAATTTTTAGTATAGACATCTTACACTTCTTTGGTTTAACTTATTCCTGAATATTTGATGTTTTTTTCATTACATTATTGGATTGTTTTTAATACCGTTTTCAACTGCTTGTTGCTAGTTTATAGAAATACAGTTGATTTATTTGTGAATTCATTTTGCATTTCCTGGAGTTGGGGGTGCTTCTAATTTTATTGTAATTTTTGAAATAGGTGATATTTTCAAGTGTATTAGTGAGCTTCCAAACATTTATTAATTTTCTAGTTACCTTTTTGTCACCGATTTCTAGTTAAATCCATGTAGGTTAGAATATGTTGTGTACAGTTTCTGTCCCTTGAAGTTTGTTGATTCTTGCTTTAGTATAGCATACATGTAACTGAAAAGAATGTATTATGTAGTTATTTACTGCAGTATTATGTAGTTATTTACTGCAGTATTATATATTTCTTAATTAGGTCAAGTTTGTTAATCATGTTTTCAAAATCTTCTATAGGATAGTGGGCATCAGTTTCATAAAAGCTGTAGAAAAAATTTTCAGTCATCAAGAGAACTAGCTAAAGCCCTGTGAGGTCTGGTTTTGTGAGGCGTTTGAATGGACTGTGGAGCAGGAGAGTCCAGACGTGTGTGCTGTTCTAGAAGCCCGTGTGACTTGGTAGGATGGTAGGACCTGGGGAAGCAGAAGAGGGAGTGATGAGCTCCATCCAGTCTTCTGTGTACGCAAGGCTTCAGGTGTTTTATGATTTGAGGCCACTCATGAAATGGGGTCATTCAGTAGTCTTGCCGCAAAGCAGATCTGGTACATTCAAAGAGGAGTTGTTCCAGAAGGAATGCTTGACAGAGATTTTTGCCTGGGGCGAGGACCACCTCCCATCCATATGAAAGCGGAGAGGAGGGCACCTCCTGAGGCTTTTTTAAAGGATCAGTACAGGGATTTTTCAGTGTTTGTTATGGGGGTTTTGAAAACCTGGGCACAGCTCCTGTGGAGTATTTGTGTTTTCGGCACCCTAGTAGGCTGTGACAGCGTTAGGCCATAAGTTCAATCTGGGTACTCCCTCCCCCAGATAACTAAATGTGGTGGTCAGTTCATTAGAGCTGTTTATGTTTTCTCTCTAGATAGTGGGTCCGTGTCATAAGTAATAACACTACTGTTTTCTCTATACGGTAAATGATAGTATGTCTTAAGGCCACTGCTAGAGCCACTAGCAAAAAGAAGGACGCCTGATTGCTGCGGCCAGACGACATAAACCTGCTTCATTTTTGTGCTCTGAAGAACTACTAAAGTCCTGAGGTTTATTTTCAGATCCTACTGGCTAGCTGCCTCTGGAAGCTTAGGTTAACTTTTGTTTTTTTTTTTTTTTTTGCGGTACACGGGCCTCTCACCGTTGTGGCCTCTCCCGTTGCAGAGCACAGGCTCCGGACGCGCAGGCTCAGCGGCCATGGCTCACGGGCCCAGCCGCTCCGCGGCATGTGGGATCTTCCCGGACCGGGGCACGAACCTGTGTTCCCTGCATCGGCAGGCGGACTCCCAACCACTGCGCCACCAGGGAAGCCCCAACTTTTGTTATCTTAATGACAAATCTGCAGCTGATTATAATGGGTTTTTTTGGCATATTTTTGCAAATGCGAACATAGCAGTGGTCAGTCAGGGAGCAGTATATAAAACCAGGATGAAGTTTGGTTGCCTTTCTCTAGCCAACTTTTTTCATTTGGCAGTGCCTGAATGATGAAGCCATATCCAAGGTCACAGACTCACACCATCTGTCCCTGACAACAGCAGGTTATAGCCTAGTTCACGGTGGGGAATGAAAATCGTGAGGGTCCTCCCTGCCCAGCAGCCCGAAGCCCGCCTGTTCCCTGATGTGCAGGAGCCACAGACCCTGGTGCTTGTTCAGTGTGCTCTTAGAGAAGATGCCAGGAAACGAATGGCCAGTCACGTGACACCAGGCCCCAAACCCACATGAAGTCACTCAAAGGAGAATGGACGTTAAGGCCACGGTCAGATTCTAAAAGAGTGATGTGAGTGTCACATGCAGAGTGGCCTCCAGAAGCCTCAAGTATCCAGCCGGCAGGTATAAAAACATCCGTCAGGTTCATGGAGTGGAGTCAAGATTATATAGAGACGCCTCGGCTGCCCGGGTCCTATGGGCAAAAGGGCAGTGCGATACCCAGGCTCCGTGACCTGCAAAGAGACTCCTGATGCAGGTTCAGGGAAAGTCCCAGGATGCAGGGAGACAGCAGACTGTCCGTTCACCTTCTTATCTCACCCCTGTCCTGTGCCCGGCACTGTTCCAGGTTGGGGGATGTGCTGATTTTATCCCAGCCCTTAAGTTACGCATCTAAGGTGGAGACAACACGTAGATAGCTCATCAAAATTCAGTGTGGTGAGGGACTCTCACAGAGAATGAAATTTAAAAATGCTCCTGACTCAAAAATTAGTGGACAGTAGTTGCTCAGCCATGAAAAAGAATGAAATATTGCTGCCATTTGCAGCGAAATGGTTGGACCTAGAGAATATTATTCTTAGTAAAGTAAGTCAGAGAAGGGCAGTATAAACACTATATGATGTCACTTATATGTGGAATGTAAAAAATAATACAAATGACTATATATACAAAACAGAAACAGACTCAGAGACATAGAAAACAAACTTACGGTTACCAAAGCCGGCAGGGAGGGAGGCAGGAACAAATTAGGAGTATGGGATTCACAGATACACACTACTATACGTAAAGTAGGTAAGCAACAAGGATTTACTGTATAGCACAGGGAAGTCTATGCAATAACTTGTAATGACCTATAATGCAACATAATCAGAAAAAAACGGAATCGCTATGCTATATACCTGAAACTAACGCATTATCGCAAATCAACTACACTTCGTTAAGTTTTTAAAAAATTAGTGAACAGTTTCCAGCTGGAGGGATATCGGGGCAGAATTTGGAGGGAAGCATGTTTGAGGAGGACCTTGATGAATGAGCTAGTAAAGAATTTCTTTATCTGAATCTAGCTGTGATTTGAATTTGGTCAAAGATAGGTTCGGAGAGAATCTTCATGTCCAGGCCATTAAAGTGAAGCTTGGTGTGAGCAGCAGGAGTTGGAGGTTTCATGTGGAGGACCCTCTACAGAAGGGGCGTCAGCCCTCTTCTCCCAGGCAGCCCGCCGGGAGGCCCTTTGGCAGGATGTGCAACCACAGAGCACGGGAGGCAGTTGGTTTCCTTGCATCCAGCCTCCCTGACTTTCTCTATTGTTTGTCTCTTGGCTCTGCTTCCCCAGCACGGAGCCTGGTGTTTTCCCACTTATCATCTTCTCTCCAAGGACTCTGGACCATCCGGGCGTACAAAGCCGAAGAGAGGTTTCAGGAACTGTTCGATGCACACCAGGACTTGCATTCAGGTCTGTAAGTTTCTGGAAATGGTTTCAAAGGATGGGAGGTGCTGCCTTCTGAGGCTTGAGTCCTTGTCAGGTGGCCTTGCTGGCCCACACCTCTCTCTGTGCCTCCCCACGTCCTCCTCCCCACCCCTTCCCCTCAGCATCCCTTCTGTGCTCCCCTCTTCCCCTGTCACACCCCTGCTTTTCTCCCCTCACTGGCTTGCGTTGTCCTTCCATCACTGTGACCTGTGGCTTTCTGTCCCTTTAGGGCGGGAGTCAGCAAACTTTTTTTTGCAAAGAGCCAGAGAGTAATATTTTAGGCTTTGTTTGCCATACTGTCTCTGTTGTAACTTTTCAACTTTCCTGTTTTAGCACAAAGATAGTACATCAGCAGATGGCCATGGCTGTGTTCCAATAAAACTTTATTTTCAGAACAGGTGGTGGGCCGTTTTTGGCCCCCAGGCTGTAGTTTGCCGACTCTCTTTTCACAGCATGAAGGGCAGCAGATGTGATTGAGGAAAATAATTTCCTGATTTGCCGCCCACTTGATGTGTATTATTCTTCGTATCAGTGAAGTTTTTTCTAGGTAGAAATTTCAGAATTTCCTCTAAGTCTATAAAATCCACTTTTTGAAGATAAAGTGGCATTTTGAAAGCCACTTGCAGATCCTGTTAGCTGATGGTCGTTTAGATACTGGCTCGTAAGAATAAACGCTGTGCAGGGCCCTGCAGTAAGTGCAGAAGGTGCTGGAAACAGAGTGTGAGCTGAGCTCTCTGCTACTGGAGAAAAGGGAACAGTTGATATGTGAGAGGATGAGCCTCACTTTGAGGCCCGGCACTGCAAGAAATGCACCAATGAGACCATTTTTCCATGTTCTTTATTACGAGTGTGTTTCTGTTTATAACCTGTGGGTTGAATGTTTCAGCGTATGCGTCCCACAAAGCCCCTGGACTGATTCCTACGTGTACCATATGTTGTCTCCTGTCAAAACCTAACTTTCTGGAGTCTTCAGGCTCCTTGGGTGTGCAGCTTTGCCGCCCTACCTTGTGTAAAATCTTCTGTAGCTCAACTGAGCAAAATGCTGTCCCTCATTAGCAGCAGCTAACATGGTTTTTCTACTTATTTATT
Source organism: Physeter macrocephalus (assembly GCF_002837175.3). Lineage (NCBI taxonomy): Eukaryota > Metazoa > Chordata > Mammalia > Artiodactyla > Physeteridae > Physeter > Physeter macrocephalus. The sequence continues at coordinate 66,864,715 of NC_041226.1, forward strand.
ATGCTTATTACGGTTCACAAATCCAGAGGCTTGGTTACTGCTTTCGACTACGTCCCGATGGCTCGCTGTGCGTCTGGATGTCATCTATGCCACCTTTGTCACTTGTTGCCTTTGTGTCCCTGATTCTGGCAGAAAGTAAGTACAGATGTGAATGTTTGTGGTATGCCTACAGTTTATAGCTTTGTTTACAGTTATTAAATTAGACTCTTGCCATCTTGTCTAATACACACTGTTTGGTTCTAATAAATTGTATTATAGCATTGATAGCGTGTGATTCCACATTGTGGTCCATGTGAAGTCATTTGTGTCTTGATGAGACCTTTTATCCTTTTTTTTCTTTCTTTGAATGGGTGGAGGTCTTCGCAACTGTAGCAAGCTGACCTTCTGAACATTCCAGGTAGTGTCCTATAGTCGGGAGGAGAGAACCAAGTTTACCATTAAGCTTTTTGTTCAGCTTAGCACTTTAGGTTTTAGCTTTAGGGCTACTCAGGTCTCTTGGCTGTGGGTATTGAGGTGAGAAAGATTCCCTGTAGGAAAGAACAGTATCCTCGCTGCTGTGTGGGTACCAGATGAGCAGGTATTGGCCTGCGTGCCATGAACTCACCATCCCTAACTATTCCTTAGTAACAATGTTGAATAAGAAACAATGAGAGTAGTATTTTAGATTTAAAAGCACTGGTTCTTAAAACCCATTGCCTTGTTTTTCGTGGTTTCACCTGCAGCTACATTGGACGTAGTAAGTGAGATTACATAATGATCCTTGAAACCGTAATGACGAAAGTCTGAATAATGACATTATTCCTCACCTATATAATACTGTAAAATGTATGTCAATCCTGTTGGGATTAATAAACGCATCTAACAGTGTTTCTGAATTTATAGTGGGGGTTTTTTTCACTGTATTATGGTCTCAATCAACAGATAGTAAAAGTATGAGTAATACTATCATTGCATGAAATGATTTAAATATGTAAAGGGGTCTTCTTGGTAAAGTGACAGAAGGAGCTGAGCAGGGGGTTGAGAATGAGACTGACTTTATTCCCCTTCTTCTTCCTCACTTAGCTTTGGATGCCGGGCAGGTTGGCCTGGCGCTGTCTCTCGCCCTCACGCTCATGGGGCTGATCCAGTGGTGCGTCTGGCAAAGCGTCAAAGTTGAGAATATGGTGATGTTTATCTTATCTTACCGTTCTTAGCTTTTTCAAGTCTCCTTGCCATTAAATGGCATAAAAGCAATTATTATGTAAAATAGTAAAACTGTTATTTTTATGTCATAGTTAAGAGATTTTTTTTATATCCTCCTCCATCTGTTTAAAGTTAATGTAAAATAAAAAATATATATCTTTTTCTCAGTCTTACGTGTGCCGTATCAGCAGGTTTTATATTCATCACAGGCTGTCTTCAAATATAATAAATGTCTCTGTAAGAGGGAGGTTCTGAAATCCTGGAGAGAATATGAGCTACTTTCTTAGGGTTTTGTTTATTTTTGTTTCTTAATGGGTAATTCCTCATTTTTGGTAAAAGAAGAATTCAGTATTTTGAGGTTTGTTTATTTAATTAATAGGCTCCTCTGTCTCCCATTTTAGCATTTGATCTTGTATGTGTTGAACACCTGAATTTGCTGGTGTCCCTTTTTTCTGGTAGGATAAGCCTCCTCTCAGAATGAGCTATCAAAGGTGTCAAATTAAAGTTGTCTACAAGGCCTTAGTCAATATGTAAATTATACTCTCTTTTGAATATTAGCATCTTCTCCTAAAGGGAGAGAAACAATAAAAACAAAATCTTTCCATTTCTTTCTTCTAATGGAGTAGAAAGTGATTATTAAAATGAGGTTTGAAGACCATCCATTTCTGCTCATCCATAGCAGATGGCCCTTCTGTAGCAACACATTACTGATTGGCGTCCATAAGTATTCTTTTCTTTAACAAAATTCTTTTGCTTTTTATTCAGGTGTGAAAAGTGGATCAATAAAATCTTGGCATTCATTTCTCTAATTCTTTAATTTTAATATGATGTTGAAGGAAGTAGCTGTAAAGGACAGTGTTACAAGGCCATAAACAAGTTTGCAAATCATCAAAGGCTTCATCAAACTCCTACTTCTGTCCTTTGTGTTTGCTAAGACCTGAGGTATTCTTAACCATAGAAACGCAGATGTAAAGATATAAAAGCAGAATGCTTCATTTACCATCTCTGAACATCCATGAACAAGACCTTCCCTTCCTAACTCATGTGATGTCATATGTGTTTCAGATGATTTCAGTAGAAAGAGTGATTGAATATACAGACCTTGAGAAAGAAGCACCCTGGAAATACTTCTTTCATCGTCCACCACCAGCCTGGCCCCATGAAGGAAAGATTTTCTTTCAAAATATTAACTTAAGGTACAGCTTGGATGGGCCTCTGGTATTGAAGGACCTGACAGCAGTCATTAACTCAAGAGAAGAGGTTTGTTTAAGCCATTTGCCTCTTTAAAATCCAGCTTAAGATTTAGCACTGCATCTGCTGTTGGGTTCCTCGTCAGTGTGTCGGGGGGACTCTTTGTTCCTCTTGGATGCAGATTAGATCAGTGACATTGTAGGTGAATCTTTCTTGGAAACCGACCATGGAATGGGGATCCCAGCATTTCTTTCCCTGTATGGTGAGCTGCCTCATGGTGGTTGGTGGGCCCTGGAGATTCTTCGAAATTCAGAATCTCAGGCCCACCCAGACTTCTTGACTCAGAATCACATTTAAACGAGACCTCCCAGTAAAGTTGTTTCTCTTCCATAGGCATAGGCAATTTTTAAAAAAAATTTATTAATTTTATTTATTTTAAAAAATTTTTGTCTGTGTTGGGTCTTCGTTGCTGCGCGTGGGCTTTCTCTAGTTGCGGCGAGCGGGGGCTACTCTTCGTTGCGGTGTGCGGGCTTTTCATTGCGGTGGCTTCTCTTGTTGCGGAGCACGGGCTCTAGGTGCGCGGGCTTCAGTAGTTGCGGCACGTGGGCTCAGTAGTTGTGGCTCACGGGCTCTAGAGCACAGGCTCAGTAGCTCTGGCACATGGGCTTAGTTGCTCCGCGGCACGTGGGATCGTCCTGGACCAGGGCTCTAACCCGTGTCCCCTGCATTGGCAGGTGGATTCTTAACCACTGTGCCACCAGGGAAGTCCCTCATAGGCAATTTTTGATGACTGATAACCTGTGATTTCCAAGAAATGTCCTTTGACAGTTTGTAATTGAGCTCATGAATCACGTAACCCCTCTTGTGGCTCTAGAAAGTTCTGTGCCACTTACTCTACAAATTTACTTACTTTTATATTCTGCAAATCATGCCTTTACATTATAATCTAATTCTGTGTGATTCCAGTGCATTTATTTGCATCTTTTCAGTGGAGTCTGTCTTCATCACAGGCGGTTTTCATCCTGCTGTCTGGCCTTCCCCACACCAGCCTCCTGTGGGCACTATAGGTATTTCACCACAGGCTCGGCCCTGCCTGGGTTCGGAGTCAGAGACAGCCCAGTGTAGCAGTGTATGTGCAGCTCTTTCACCACCTGACGGGATCAAAAATTACTCTTGCTGCCCGAAGCAGGGCACTAGGTCTGTTTGGCCTGTTTCCCAGGCACCATGTGCCCACTTAGCTGCAGGTTTCTCTGCCAGCCCAGCTGTGGGTGCCAGTTCTTCCTGCTGACAGCCAGCCCACCTGAGCTCAGGTGCCTGTGTCCATGTCATGCTTTAACTGTCTGGCATAGGATCTATATGGTAGGCCTGTTCTTTTAACTGCAGCTACACCTCTCCCCACTTTCTCTTCTAGCTACACAGAGGGGCATAATAAGCTGCCAGGCCATCCAGGTGATAAGGAGGCCCTCAGAAGAATGGAAAAGAGGCCGATGCGTGTGTATTTGAGTCCCGTCCTGTGACTTACGGGCTCTGTTATTTCAGGTACACTAATTAATCTTACTAAGTCTCAATCTTTTCTTTTGCAAAATGGAAGTGATAGGACCTAACCTCTAGGGTTGTTGAACAACTTAAACAAGATAAGACACTTAAAGCACCCAGCATGAAGACTAGCATAGAGTAAATGCCTGGACAAAGATTGTTGTCATTTTCATAGTGTGTAAAATGACCATAACCACTTATACTGTATCAATTGTCTGCCCCATGAAAATGTGAGGTTGGCCATTTGCAACTGTATTTATGGCGGTAGGATCCATCTGCCATGTCTTTTCTCTGTCCAACTTATCGTATACCTAAATAATATGGTAATCAATTTTCCATAAATTTCTCCAGCTTGAGTTAAAAATCTCCGCTCCCTACATAATGCCTCTTTGTCTCAGGACACCACGGGTAATACAAATAGTACAAAGGCAAATCCAATACAGATCCTGCTGTCAACACATATAGTCCAGTTGAAAAAATAAGAAAAAGGCCATATTAGCTTTGTAAGATAGAAGGAGGTCGTCATTTTTATGGAACTTTAGAAAAAGATGGTATCGCGTCTATTAGGGTTGAGAGAAGTCCACAGGAGGGGTCAGGGAGAGCATTTCTGAGGACTTAGGCCGGTGAGGCAGACTTAGTGATATATGGTTAGGGTTTCAGCAGGTGGAAATGCATGTGGAAGGCATTCCGGAAGGTGGGACCAGCGTGAGCAAAGGCACGATGCCCTGATTCAGTGACTGAAGAACTAGGCACCTGCAGAGCATTCAGGGAGAAGAACTGCCAGGTGTATGGCACACATTTTCACGTTCAGCCGTCACAACTACCTAGCAACCCCAGGGAAGCTGCCGCGTGGAGATGGAGGATGGAGAGGTTAGCGGGGACAGTTTTGTAGCAGAGTCTTCCCGGGGTGGAGTGATGGGCACAGAGCCACCTTGGGGAGTTAAATCTGAGAAGTGGGTGCACGTGGACCAGAGTGGGCAGATGCGGCAGGCAGGGAGCCGGTAGCTGCTGGGCCTCCAGCCAGACGTCAGGGAAAGTGATTCCACTTTTTGGAATCAAACTGATGTCAATTAAAACAAAGTTATAACACCTAGGTTTGCGAATGTGCACCTAGGTTTACGAGTGGGAGTAGAAAATGGTATCCGGAATTCCCTGGCAGTCCAGTGGTTAAGACCCGGCACTTTCACTGCCGTGGGCCCGGGTTCAATCCCTGTATGGTTAGCTAAGATCCCCCAAGCCATGCAGCACGGCCAAAAAAAAAAAGGAAAACAAAATATTATCATATTTCTGGAGGGTAGGTTGGCGCTGCTTCACAGCTTCCTCTGAAAATGTTCATACCTGTTTCTTATCAATTGCACACCTAAGAATTTCTCTTAAGGAAATAATGAAGGTTGTTTGCAAAGACTTAGCTTCAATGATATTTAACAGAGTTACTTATAACAGCAAAATATTGGAGACCATCTACCTATCTGGAAATTGGGGGTTTGTTAAATAAATGATAACAAATACTGTAATATTATGTAGCCATTAAAATAAATACTTTTATGAAATACTGAATGAAAGCAGATTACAACAGTATGTTCATGTTAATCCCATTCTGTTTAAGTATATGAGCTTGTATCTTTAAGGACACATCAACATACAAGTCTAGAAAGTAAAAACATCAACATCTTAAGAATGGTTTTTTATAAGAGTGCTGGGGTATAGCTAGAATTTACTTTTCAAATTCATTTGCACTGATTGTGATTAAGGAAAGAGTTTCAAAGAAAAGAGACTCAGTGAGCGATTGAGTCATGACACATTGCAGTAGTAGAATCTGCAGGGCTTGGCACCATGCTGGACTCAGGGAAAGCTGGAAGTAAAGTGGACATTGTGAACCCATGAGCCTGAGAAAGAAGTAATGAGAGTAAAGTGGGGAAGTCAGAGGAAGCAGCTGTTTTGTGTGGGGCATTGGGTGTTGATCATGTTGAGTTTGACGTATGAAGAGAGATCCAGGTGCAAATGTCTAACAAGTTGGTGTGTTAGTCAGAGGCCAACCCTGGCCTGTTTGAGAAAATAGAATGGGTATGTCACAAAACACTGAAATAAGACCGTCTCCAAGTGTCTTTGGTGTTAGGGGAATGTAAACTTACTGATACTGGTGACACTCTCCACGGGCAATTGGAAAAACCCATTGGTGTCCTGGGAAAGACTTCCAGGGTGTATTTTGATAACTGAATGGTAGAAATAGCCAGAGCAGATTTTCTTTGAGTTGCCTTTTTCTTAGGTGCTCACAGCCCTGTGGTTGTGAGCAGCCCTCGGTGCCCCTGCATATCTCTGCCATTTACCAAGAGTCTGCAAATGTTCCAGTTTGCACAGATGGATCAGTTTCAGTAGAGCTGATAGTATGGGAACATATGCACATTCTCACAGACACAGTTCTCGCCTGTGTCCTGATGTGTGTTGGTTTACATAGGAGAACACCCAGAAATACAGGCATACCTGGTTTTATCGTGCTTCACAGATCATACATCTTTGACACATTGAACATCCGTGGCAACCCTGCATCAAGCAAGTCCATCGGCCCCATTTTTCTTACAGCCTTTGCTCACTCCCTGTCTCTGTGTCACGTTTTGGTAATTCTTGCAATATTCTAAATCTTTTCAATATTATTACATCCGTTATGGTAATCTGTGGTCAGCATTCTTTAATGTTACTACAACCCAGTGAAGTCTCAGATGATGGTTAGCACGTATTTTTAGCAATAAAGTGTTTGAAAATTAAGGTATGTACATTGTTTTTCAGATATAATGCTGTTGTACACTTAGTAGGCTACAGTGTCGTGGAAGCATAACTTTTATATGTACAGAGAAACAAAAAAATTCTTATGACTTGCTTTATTTGGTGATATTCACATTATTGTGGTCGTCTGGGACCAAATCCACAGTATGTTCAAGGTCTGCCTATACAAAGAACACGAGTCATATATATATATATACACGCACTAGGGCCTGCCTATATGCAGAGAATGGCCCATCTATATTACATATATTAGGGTTTAACATAAGGTATAAAATGCCTACAAAATAATAAAATTAGCTAAACTCACTTTTCTTACATTTAATCTCTATAGAGATAAATTCTTTTTTGAAATGCTATGATTGATTTTACAGACAAAGATTTGAAACTTTGGAGGCATTCAGATGAGAAAATATGAAAAGTTCCCAGCATTCCGATTACATGCTCAGAAAGACTTAGTTCTTCACTGTTTAAAGCCGTGAGTTTTAAACATTTGCTGAATAAATTTACAAATGATTGAAAGCATGTCTTACACCCCACATCAATTCCAAATTTCGGAATAGAAATGAAATCATCTCTTGGAAAGCTCCCACCACGGAGTTGGGCAAGCTTATTGATAACAAGGCCAGTTTCTGTATAGTACGTGTTTGGATGCACACATTTAAAAGCCAGTTTTTACAGTACAGTTTTATTCCTGACCAACATTTTACCTGCATTATATTGATTCCTTAATCTTATTCTTTTTTTTTTTTTTTTTTTTTTTTTGCGGTACGCGGGCCTCTCACTGTTGTGGCCTCTCCCGTTGCGGAGCACAGGCTCCGGACGCGCAGGCTCAGCGGCCGTGGCTCACGGGCCCAGCCGCTCCGC
>NC_041226.1:66872364-66873183 GCF_002837175.3 Physeter macrocephalus
GGTACGCGGCCCTCTCACTGTTGTGGCCTCTCCCGTCGCGGAGCACAGACTCTGGACGCGCAGGCTCAGCGGCCATGGCTCACGGCCCCAGCCGCTCCCCGGCATGTGGGATCCTCCCGGACCGGGGCACGAACCCGTGTCCCCTGCATCGGCAGGCGGACTCTCAACCACTGCGCCACCAGGGAAGCCCGATCTTATTCTTAATGCACTTAATTTCTCTCTACTTTGGCTTTAACAACTAGAGTGAAACTTGCATGTATCTTTCCAAGGAGCAATTGTAAGTATTAACTTGTTTATAAAATGACTTTTGAACTACTCAGATGAAAGGTCCCATATAAGTAGCAGATGTTGTTTGTGTTGTTATTGATCTCATTATGTGTATTTTGTCTGCTGGCTACTGTCTTTTAGGACACTGAGACCTGCATTTTATAATTTTAAGATGTTTCCTTTCAAGATAGGGTATAATTAAGATATTTAACATCAGGAAGTGATTTAGTTTCTCTACCAAAGAATAATTCCTCTTAAATAATAGATACCTGAGAAAATGAGTACTTGTTTACGTATAACACTTCTTACTTGACTTGTTGACATATCTGTAAAATTAACCACATAATTCTCAAGGTCAAAATGCCTAGACAGTAGGAATAAAGCTAATTTAAAAGTGAACTTCTGGGCTTCCCTGGTGGCGCAGTGGTTGAGAGTCCGCCTGCCGATGCAGGGGACACGGGTTCGTGCCCCGGTCCCCGAAGATCCCACATGCCGCGGAGCGGCTGGGCCCGTGAGCCACGGCCGCTGAGCCTGCGCGTCCGGAGCCTGTGC
>NC_041226.1:66873200-66873571 GCF_002837175.3 Physeter macrocephalus
AAAAAAAAAAAAAAAAGAAAAAGTGAACTTCTTATGGGCCACTTAGGATGGGCTCCCCAACCCCCGGGCCGCAGAGCGGTACCAGTCGCAGCCTGTTGGGAGCTGGGCCGCACAGCAGGAGGTGAGCGGCGGGCACGCGAGTCAAGCTTCATCTGCTTCTCTCCATGGCTCCCCATTGCTCGCTCAGACTGCCGCCTGAACCATTCCCCACACCTCCAACCCCACCTGTCCGTGGAGAAATTGTCTTCCACGAAACCAGTCCCTGGTGCCAGAAAGGGTGTGGACCGCTGACTTAGGAGACTGCTAGCTTTTTTTTTTTTTTAGTTTTATATATATATATATATATATATATATATATATTTTTTTTTTTT
>NC_041226.1:66873581-66878266 GCF_002837175.3 Physeter macrocephalus
TGGGATCTTCCCGGACCGGGGCACGAACCCGTGTCCCCTGCATCGGCAGGCGGACTCTCAACCACTGCGCCACCAGGGAAGCCCTATATATATATTTTTAACATCGTTATTAGAGCATGATTTCTTTACAATGGTGTGTCAGTTTTTGCTTTATAACAAAGTGAATCAGCTATACATATACATATATCCCCATATCCCCTCCCTCTTGTGCCTCCCTCCCTCCCACCCTCCCTATTCCTCCCCTCTAGGTGGTCACAAAGCACGGAGCTGATCTCCCTGTGCTATGCGGCTGCTTCCCACTAGCTATCTGTTTTACGTTTGGTCGTGTATACATGTCCATGCCAGAGACTGCTAGCTTTTCACTGCCAGTAGATTGATTCTGTTATTTTTAACTCTTTTTGGGACCAGGGGGTCTCAACCAGGGCACATTTGTCAATATCTGATATATTTGGTTGCCAAAATGTGAGAGGTGCTTCTGGTATCTAGTGGGTAGAGTCCATGGCTACTACTAAACATCCTACAGTAATACACAGGACAGGCCCCTGACCCCCCAACAATGAATTATCTAGCCCATAATGTCAACAGTGCCATGGTTGAGAAACTTATAGACTACTCTTTATATAGAACTTTAAAAATTCATCTTCAACAGCCAGGGTTTCTCCTAGGTTTGTTGCGTATTGTCAATTCTTAATCCCGATGGATCTCTTTACAGGTTGGCATTGTGGGAAGAACAGGAGCTGGAAAAAGTTCCCTCATCGCTGCCCTTTTTAGTCTGTTAGAACCTGAAGGTGAAATTTCCATCGATGGGATCCTGACATCCATAATTGGATTTCACCATTTAAGGAAGGAAATGTCAGTTGTACCTCGGGTATGCACGTCAGAACATTCTCACATGTTCTTTTTATAAGGCACCTAAGTTTAATTGCTTTTAAGTTGATTAGTTTTTTCAAATTGCATGAAAGTGTTGATCCGTTTTCCCCCAATAGAGCATATTTTTAGCAGCAGGAGTTTTCAGCAGATACTTCCATCAGATACCAGGGTTGGTTTGTTAGTTCTTTCGTTTGTTTTGTGTGCCTGTGATTTAATCACTGACCCAGACAGATTTCTGGACTCACTTCCTCAGGTGCCACAATCTCATCCACTGATAACCACATAATACTGAGAACAAAACGATAAATGCTTAGCTTAGCGCTGGAGAGGTTCCTATTGAGAAACATGAATTTTAAGTGTCTTAAAGATGGAATTTTGCTGTAGGAAATAAAGCTACCTTTTCAAAGGTGATTATCTCCCTGAAAGGCTTTGTGAAACTGTGGAGCTTTGAGGATTACAGGGTGTATTGATGCTCTGGGGAACCTTTTAGAATTCAACCCTTAATAAATGATTAACCAGGCAGGCAGTACAGAATAACGAGGAAGAGCACAGGACACGGAGTCCCATCTCTGTGCACCTCAGTGTTCTCCCTCTTACGAGGCAGCTGACAGGACCAACTCATCGAGCTGCTGTGAGGACTGCGTAAGTCAGTGCATGTGGAGTGCTTCCCGTAGACCCCCTACACAGTTGCTGTGATGGTGGAGCGTTGAACTGACCTTCTCTCCCTGGGCTCTGATTCTGTTCTCTTTTGTTCTGCTTCTTAAAGATGTATGACTTTCAGGTATTGTTTTAGAGATTGGATTATATGCACAGTAGAAGCTTCTGCCATTCCTTATGGTTCACCCACCCAACATAATTCAGTGAATATTTACTGGGTAATTACTATCCTACAGGTATATACCCAAGGGCAACATAGGCCTTGTGCCTTCATCTTCCATCCTGCCCTCTACTTTGACAGCCTTGCTAATTTTGTTTTTTAATTTTGAGGTTTTTTAAAAAAAATTCTCTACAATTATCTGGCCATCAAGGGAAGCTCAGAAAAACACCCTCTTGAGATGAGAAACACAAAGAGGAGACGACACAAAAAGATCCAGGCAAATGTTCATCCTGGAATGTGGGTATAATGAGCTCTGTAATGCCTGTTTATTAGGAAGCATATAGAACATGGCACCCAAAGGAAGGAGAATGTGGACTTGTGTCTTATGACTGAGTACAGCAGTTGCTACCTACCCCTGGCCTCTAAAATACCTGGAATCACTCTAAGTATTTTTGAAATCAAGATATTCCTTCCAGACCACAATGAGATGCCACTTCACACCCCTTAAGATGTCTACTATCAAAAAAAAAAAAGAGAAAATAACAAGCGTTGACTAGGATGTGGAGAAATTACAATCCTCGTGCATTGCTGGTAGGAGTATAAAATGGTGCAGCCGCTGTGGAAAACAAGATGGAGTTTCCTCAAAAAAGTTAAAAATCTAATTATTATATGATCCAGTAATTCTGCATAAGGTTATAAACCCCAGAGAATTGAAACCGGGTCTTGAAGAGCTCTCTGTACAAGCATGTTCATAGCAGCATTGTTCTCAATTGCAAAAAGGTGGAGGCACCCAAGGGTGCATCAACAGATGAATGGATAAACAAAATGTGGTACATATATATACAGTGCAGTATTATTCAGCCTTATAAAAGAAGGAAATTCAGACACATGCTACAGCACAGATGAACCTTGAGAACATTATGCTAAGTGAAATAAGCCAGTCGCAAAGGACAAATACGGTATGATTGTACTAATATGAGGTACCTAGAGTACTCAATTCATGGAGACAAGAAGTAGAATGGTGGCTGCCAGGATGGAGAAGTGGGGAGTTGTTGTTTAATAGGTACCGAGTTTCACTTTTGCAAGATGAAAGGAGTTCTGTGGCTGGATGGTGGTGATGGCTGTACAACAATGTGAATGTATTTAATACCACTGAACTGTACACTCAAAAATGGTTAAAGTGGTAAATTTTATGTGTATTTTACCACAATTAAAAAGAAATTTTTTAAGAGATCCCTTTCAGGAAAAAATGGGAAGAACTTTTCAGTACATATAATCCCTGTATTTAAAGATTCCCTCTGGCTATTAGATTCATGACTTAGTGATTATAGTAGAAAATAAATGAGTTCAGATTTCCAAGTTTTAAGTTTTGATTGTGCCCATTTCTGAAATGGCCAAATGAGACTGTTTTGCAGAAATAATGGGCATGTCTCTAAAGTCCTTTCACATTCTCGGATGAAAGGATCTGGAAGCGTGCCCTGCATTATCTTTAATGTTTCTTAATAAGAAAAGGCTGTATGTTTGTGTACGTAAAGAACTCTATAAATAAAGGTTGGATGATTCTTGGCTCTGCCAAAAATGTTTGGAAGCACATCTGAGCAAAGACTAAATATACCTTGACATCACCAGGTTTTGGTTCTGTTCCACCAGTTTCCACCCTACTTTTGAGCATGCTCTGTGTACACACTCCAGAGTGTGTTTATAAAACAGTGCTAAGCTTTGTATCCATGTAGATAATGATCACCAACCACTGTAAACACAGAACCTTTATTTTCCACTTTTTATGTGTTTGTCTTCAGGGCGCAGTATTGGTTGCTTAGAGGGAGAGAATCTGTAGACACTGTGCGGTGTGTAAAGGTTCCAGGAAATCATTCAGGAGGCAGCCAGGGATAGAATATTTAAGAGCGTAGACTGAGTGTCAATATGACCTACATCTTTATTCCTGTTCTGCCTCATACGAGTGTGTGACCTTGATGAAGTCACTTGGCTTCCAAGCTTCATAGTCCTCCTCATTCTTAAACCAGGTCTAGGAACTACTGCCACACAGATTTGCTGTGAAGATGTAAGTGGGTGTGAAAACATTTGTGGCCCATGCCTGGTTCTTGGGAACACTCAGTCGATAGGAACTATCATTGTTCTTAAGGATCAGGGCACTAAACTTTTAGGTATTATTTCTACTTATATAAAAGAGTAACACATTCAGGACTGACTTTGCTCTTTAATTTCTGTTAATGTTTTTGTGATCCTTGGTGATTTTCTTTATATTTATTGCTTATAATAAAAACCAAATTGTTTCCATCAGGATTGCAGCCTATATGGAAATTCAAATATGGGTAACGCTATGAAAAGTTGTATTCTTCAAATAACTCACACATGCTAAAGAGTATAAACATAAACCTATGTTTTTTAATATACAAAATTATCATTTCTAAAAAAAAAAAACCAAATTGTTTATATAAATTTAAAGAGTAAAGCAAAAAAAAAAAAAAACACAGTAGGAGTTTGGGGGAAAAGCATTAACAGAGAAATGTATCTAATATTTTCTACCAAGAACGAGGAGAGAATATCACTTTTTTGTATTCTTTTGATTTCTGGCTCCCCTCCCACCAGGTTCTTTCCAGACTACCACCCTGTACCCACCTGTACTTTCCAGTTCCCCACCAAGACCTCTGGCATTTTTTTCTCATCCCTCCCCACATTCTCGACTATATTCTTCCTCTCCTTGAAGAGAGGGCCTGTGTCTCTCATTTCTGTTGCTCTAGTGCTTGTTGCAGGCCCTGACAATTTACACAAGTATTAATAATAATTCCTAACAATCGCAGAATCCTTAACACGTTTTAACCTCTTTTCCTACCATCTGCCACTTAATCCTCACAATTCTCTCGTCATCCTTATCTGACAGATTTAAAAACCAAGGCATTGTGAGCTTACCCCACTTACCAAGTAAGTGGCAGAGCCAGGATTCAAATAGTGTGTGTGTGTGTGTGTGTGTGTGTGT
>NC_041226.1:66878504-66906576 GCF_002837175.3 Physeter macrocephalus
CCCCCCAACAATGAATTATCTAGCTCATAATGTCAACAGTGCCATGGTTGAGAAACTTATAGACTACTCTTTATATAGAACTTTAAAAATTCATCTTCAACAGCCAGGGTTTCTCCTAGGTTTGTTGCGTATTGTCAATTCTTAATCCCGATGGATCTCTTTACAGGTTGGCATTGTGGGAAGAACAGGAGCTGGAAAAAGTTCCCTCATCGCTGCCCTTTTTAGACTGTTAGAACCTGAAGGTGAAATTTCCATCGATGGGATCCTGACATCCATAATTGGATTTCACCATTTAAGGAAGGAAATGTCAGTTGTACCTCGGGTATGCACGTCAGAACATTCTCACATGTTCTTTTTATAAGGCACCTAAGTTTAATTGCTTTTAAGTTGATTAGTTTTTTCAAATTGCATGAAAGTGTTGATCCGTTTTCCCCCAATAGAGCATATTTTTAGCAGCAGGAGTTTTCAGCAGATACTTCCATCAGATACCAGGGTTGGTTTGTTAGTTCTTTCGTTTGTTTTGTGTGCCTGTGATTTAATCACTGACCCAGACAGATTTCTGGACTCACTTCCTCAGGTGCCACAATCTCATCCACTGATAACCACATAATACTGAGAACAAAACGATAAATGCTTAGCTTAGCGCTGGAGAGGTTCCTATTGAGAAACATGAATTTTAAGTGTCTTAAAGATGGAATTTTGCTGTAGGAAATAAAGCTACCTTTTCAAAGGTGATTATCTCCCTGAAAGGCTTTGTGAAACTGTGGAGCTTTGAGGATTACAGGGTGTATTGATGCTCTGGGGAACCTTTTAGAATTCAACCCTTAATAAATGATTAACCAGGCAGGCAGTACAGAATAACGAGGAAGAGCACAGGACACGGAGTCCCATCTCTGTGCACCTCAGTGTTCTCCCTCTTACGAGGCAGCTGACAGGACCAACTCATCGAGCTGCTGTGAGGACTGCGTAAGTCAGTGCATGTGGAGTGCTTCCCGTAGACCCCCTACACAGTTGCTGTGATGGTGGAGCGTTGAACTGACCTTCTCTCCCTGGGCTCTGATTCTGTTCTCTTTTGTTCTGCTTCTTAAAGATGTATGACTTTCAGGTATTGTTTTAGAGATTGGATTATATGCACAGTAGAAGCTTCTGCCATTCCTTATGGTTCACCCACCCAACATAATTCAGTGAATATTTACTGGGTAATTACTATCCTACAGGTATATACCCAAGGGCAACATAGGCCTTGTGCCTTCATCTTCCATCCTGCCCTCTACTTTGACAGCCTTGCTAATTTTGTTTTTTAATTTTGAGGTTTTTTAAAAAAAATTCTCTACAATTATCTGGCCATCAAGGGAAGCTCAGAAAAACACCCTCTTGAGATGAGAAACACAAAGAGGAGACGACACAAAAAGATCCAGGCAAATGTTCATCCTGGAATGTGGGTATAATGAGCTCTGTAATGCCTGTTTATTAGGAAGCATATAGAACATGGCACCCAAAGGAAGGAGAATGTGGACTTGTGTCTTATGACTGAGTACAGCAGTTGCTACCTACCCCTGGCCTCTAAAATACCTGGAATCACTCTAAGTATTTTTGAAATCAAGATATTCCTTCCAGACCACAATGAGATGCCACTTCACACCCCTTAAGATGTCTACTATCAAAAAAAAAAAAAGAGAAAATAACAAGCGTTGACTAGGATGTGGAGAAATTACAATCCTCGTGCATTGCTGGTAGGAGTATAAAATGGTGCAGCCGCTGTGGAAAACAAGATGGAGTTTCCTCAAAAAAGTTAAAAATCTAATTATTATATGATCCAGTAATTCTGCATAAGGTTATAAACCCCAGAGAATTGAAACCGGGTCTTGAAGAGCTCTCTGTACAAGCATGTTCATAGCAGCATTGTTCTCAATTGCAAAAAGGTGGAGGCACCCAAGGGTGCATCAACAGATGAATGGATAAACAAAATGTGGTACATATATATACAGTGCAGTATTATTCAGCCTTATAAAAGAAGGAAATTCAGACACATGCTACAGCACAGATGAACCTTGAGAACATTATGCTAAGTGAAATAAGCCAGTCGCAAAGGACAAATACGGTATGATTGTACTAATATGAGGTACCTAGAGTACTCAATTCATGGAGACAAGAAGTAGAATGGTGGCTGCCAGGATGGAGAAGTGGGGAGTTGTTGTTTAATAGGTACCGAGTTTCACTTTTGCAAGATGAAAGGAGTTCTGTGGCTGGATGGTGGTGATGGCTGTACAACAATGTGAATGTATTTAATACCACTGAACTGTACACTCAAAAATGGTTAAAGTGGTAAATTTTATGTGTATTTTACCACAATTAAAAAGAAATTTTTTAAGAGATCCCTTTCAGGAAAAAATGGGAAGAACTTTTCAGTACATATAATCCCTGTATTTAAAGATTCCCTCTGGCTATTAGATTCATGACTTAGTGATTATAGTAGAAAATAAATGAGTTTAGATTTCCAAGTTTTAAGTTTTGATTGTGCCCATTTCTGAAATGGCCAAATGAGACTGTTTTGCAGAAATAATGGGCATGTCTCTAAAGTCCTTTCACATTCTCGGATGAAAGGATCTGGAAGCGTGCCCTGCATTATCTTTAATGTTTCTTAATAAGAAAAGGCTGTATGTTTGTGTACGTAAAGAACTCTATAAATAAAGGTTGGATGATTCTTGGCTCTGCCAAAAATGTTTGGAAGCACATCTGAGCAAAGACTAAATATACCTTGACATCACCAGGTTTTGGTTCTGTTCCACCAGTTTCCACCCTACTTTTGAGCATGCTCTGTGTACACACTCCAGAGTGTGTTTATAAAACAGTGCTAAGCTTTGTATCCATGTAGATAATGATCACCAACCACTGTAAACACAGAACCTTTATTTTCCACTTTTTATGTGTTTGTCTCCAGGGCGCAGTATTGGTTGCTTAGAGGGAGAGAATCTGTAGACACTGTGCGGTGTGTAAAGGTTCCAGGAAATCATTCAGGAGGCAGCCAGGGATAGAATATTTAAGAGCGTAGACTGAGTGTCAATATGACCTACATCTTTATTCCTGTTCTGCCTCATACGAGTGTGTGACCTTGATGAAGTCACTTGGCTTCCAAGCTTCATAGTCCTCCTCATTCTTAAACCAGGTCTAGGAACTACTGCCACACAGATTTGCTGTGAAGATGTAAGTGGGTGTGAAAACATTTGTGGCCCATGCCTGGTTCTTGGGAACACTCAGTCGATAGGAACTATCATTGTTCTTAAGGATCAGGGCACTAAACTTTTAGGTATTATTTCTACTTATATAAAAGAGTAACACATTCAGGACTGACTTTGCTCTTTAATTTCTGTTAATGTTTTTGTGATCCTTGGTGATTTTCTTTATATTTATTGCTTATAATAAAAACCAAATTGTTTCCATCAGGATTGCAGCCTATATGGAAATTCAAATATGGGTAACGCTATGAAAAGTTGTATTCTTCAAATAACTCACACATGCTAAAGAGTATAAACATAAACCTATGTTTTTTAATATACAAAATTATCATTTCTAAAAAAAAAACCAAATTGTTTATATAAATTTAAAGAGTAAAGCAAAAAAAAAAAAAAACACAGTAGGAGTTTGGGGGAAAAGCATTAACAGAGAAATGTATCTAATATTTTCTACCAAGAACGAGGAGAGAATATCACTTTTTTGTATTCTTTTGATTTCTGGCTCCCCTCCCACCAGGTTCTTTCCAGACTACCACCCTGTACCCACCTGTACTTTCCAGTTCCCCACCAAGACCTCTGGCATTTTTTTCTCATCCCTCCCCACATTCTCGACTATATTCTTCCTCTCCTTGAAGAGAGGGCCTGTGTCTCTCATTTCTGTTGCTCTAGTGCTTGTTGCAGGCCCTGACAATTTACACAAGTATTAATAATAATTCCTAACAATCGCAGAATCCTTAACACGTTTTAACCTCTTTTCCTACCATCTGCCACTTAATCCTCACAATTCTCTCGTCATCCTTATCTGACAGATTTAAAAACCAAGGCATTGTGAGCTTACCCCACTTACCAAGTAAGTGGCAGAGCCAGGATTCAAATAGTGTGTGTGTGTGTGTGTGTGTGTGTGTGTGGGTTTTTTTTTAAATTGAAGTGTAGTTGATTTACAGTGTTTCAGGTGTATAGCAAAGTGATTTTATATATATAAAAGTTATATATACTTAAAATTTTCAGATTCTTTTATAATATAGGTTATTGCAATATATTGAATATAGTTCCATTTGCTACAAAGCAGGACCATGTTTATCTTTTTTATATACAGTAGTGTATATTTGTTAATCCCAAATTCCTAATTTATCCCTCCCTGTCACTTTCCCCTTTGGTAACAATTAGTTTGTTTTCTGTGTCTGTAAGTCTATTTCTGTTTTGTAACTAAGTTTATTTCTATCATTTTTTTAGATTCCACATATAAGAGATATGTGATATTTGTCTTTCTCTGTCTGACTTACTTCACTTAGTATGACAGTCTCTAGCTCCATCTGTGTTGCTGCAAATGGCATTATTTCATTCTCTGTTATGGCTGAGTAATATTCCTGTGTGTGTGTGTGTATGTGTACTGTTTCTATGTCTTCGCTATTGTAAGTAGTGCTGCTGTGGACATTGGGGTGCATGTATCTTTTTGAATTAGGGTTTTCATCTTTTCCGGATATATGACCAGGAATGGAATTTCTGGATCATATGTTAACTCTTTTTTTGGTTTTTTAGGGAACCTCCATACTGTTTTCCATAATAGCTGCACCAATTTACATTCCCACCAATGGTGTAGGAGGGCCCCTTTTTCTCCACACCATCTCCACCATTTATTTTTTGTAGACTTTTTAATGATGGACATTCTGTCTGGTGTGAGGTGATACCTCATTGTAATTTTGATTTGCATTTCTCTAATAATTAGTGACATTGAGCATCTTTTCATGTGCCTTTTGGCCATCTGTATGTCTTCTTTGGAGAAATGTCTGTTTAGATCTTATGCCTATTTTTTGATTGGGTTGTTTGGTTTTTTGATATTGAGCTGTATAAGTTGTTGTATATACAGAAATCTTTTGCATTTCTATACACTAACAACAAAATATCAGAAAGAGAAATTACGGAAACAATCCCATTTACCACTGCATCAAAAAAAAAAAAAAAAAAAAAGAAAACCTAGGAATAAACCCACTTAAGAAGGCAAAAGACCTGTACTCCAAAAACTAAGATTCTGATGAAAAAAATGGAAGACAACACAGATGGAAATGTGTACTGTGTTCTTGGATTGGAAGAATCAATATTGTTAAAATGACCATACTACCAGAGCAATCTACAGATTTAATGCAATCCCTATCAAATTACCAATGGCATTTTTCACAGAACTAGAACAAAATTTTTTTTAATTTGTATGGAAACAGAAAAGACCCTGAATAGTCAAAACAACCTTGAGAAAGAAGTAAGAAGCTGGAGGAATCACACTCCCTGACTTGAGGCTACACTAAAAAGCTACAGTAATGAAAACAGTATGGTACTGGCACAAAAATCAGACCCATAGATCAATGGAACAGAACAGAAAGCCCATAAATAAAACCACACACTTATGGTCAGTTAATCTAAGACAAAGGAGGCAAGAATATACAATGGAGAAAAGACAGTCTCTTCAATAAGTGGTACTGAGAAACCTGGACAGCTACACATAATGAAATTAGAACATTCTCTAACACCATATACAAAATAAACTCAAAATGAATTAAAGACTATTAAACACCCAGAGGAAAACATAGGCAGAACACTCTTTGACATAATTCGCAGCAATATTTTCTTGGATCTCTTAGAGTAATGGAAACAAGAACAAAAATAAACAGATGGGACCTAACTAAACTTAAAGGCTTTTGCACAGCAAGGGAAACCATGAACAAAATGAAAAGACAACCTACGGAATGGGAAAAAATATTTGCAAATGATGCAACCCACAAGGGATTAATTTCCAAAATATACAAACAGGATTCAAATTTAATTTATGGAGATTTCTGACTCCATAACCTGAGAAGCTAACCACTCTGCTAATGACTTCAACGCACTGTTGACCGCTGACACGATAGAACTGCTTCATATCGTGATTTCAAGTGTGTGTGCACGTGCGCACACACAGAGAGGAACAAAAATTTCACAAAACGATATTACTCTTGCTCTGTACTCTGATATTTTCTATTCTATCAGTCCTATTCTAGTTCATATAAAAGACAAAATGATGGTCGTGAGGTACAAAATGGACATCATGATCCATTGGGTGCACCTGCTGTTTGACAAACACCACCCCTCACTGTCCCCCTGTTGGGCTGGGCTCCTGGTCCATGTTAGCATCACACCAGGAGCTTCATTGTTGTTCTGGATTCTCATAGCAGCCCCACAGGGTTAGCCCTGTTTTCCAGTTAGGGAACTGAGTCTTGAGATTAATAACTTACCCTGAGTCAAATAGCAGTAGAATCAGAATTTAAAACTGTCTGACTCCAAATTTATTTCTTTTCAATAAATGTTTCTTGAACTTAATGATGTTCTCATCAGATATTTTCCCCATTTTTCCTACCACCCCATTCAAAATGATTCTCCAAACCATAACAAAAGTGAGTAGGTATAGAGCAAAGGTGGAAGATACTACTCCTAATGCTATGTCCCTCATTTGGAGAGTATCAGTTTAGAAATGTGTTATTCACTTATATGTCATGAGCTAATAAGTGTCAGGAGAAGATACTCAAAATCTTACCCTCCAGAGCCAAGAGTGCTTTCTCTTTACATTGTCTAGCTGGCTGCGGAGGTGGAGAAAGTCTGGTCGTTTGGTTACTTGAAGTTACTTATCTAAGTGCAGAAAGCTTACATCCCTCTTCTCCTAAAATGAGTAGGAAGCAGCGTTGCATGTGTCTCAACACCCTGATTTCGGGAACCTACGAAACTGCGAGCAAACTGCAGAGGGGGAGCCCAGTGCTGTTTCTTTGAGTTACCCCGCTTAGGTGGGCCAGGCCTCCATCATCTTCCCTGGCTCCCTGTGATCCTGGGAGTAGCAGCGAGCTTCCAGGATGTTCTCTCTCCCAGGCTTATCGCCGTCACTGTTGACCCCCCCATGAGCGTGTCGGAATTGGGGGAGATGTGATAGCAGCAAAGACCTACATAGGAACCAGAGGCAGGGGAGTGGTGACAATCATTCTTGGAGTCCTGAGGGGAACTTTCAAAAACAAGTACTGTATTTGTAAGAATGAACTCCTCAAACTGTGTTTAAAATTTCAGGAATAAGCAAAAAATGGAAGCACTTCCTAGGTAATATCCTTAAAACAGGTAGATGAAATGTATGCAGCATTTGTGCTCACCCTCTGAAGTAATTAAATATGTTCCCCAGAAAGAACACCAAGGTGAGATTATATTCAGGGAGTAGCTTGCTTATCTGAAAGGATCTGGAAAAATGGATTTCAAAACTTCTTTGGATGATCTCTACACCTAGAGCCCTTTATCCTATTGGCACAAAGAAAATGTTTTTAGTTGAAGAGGGCTTCCATGCAAATGCATTTATGACTGCAGCCCAAGGGTTGACACAGATCAGCAGCCATCATCGTTATCATGATTAAACAGATTCATTTTTTATATTTAAAAGTTTTCTTTTCTCAATCAAATCAACAGCTAGGTATTTTTTAATACAGTCCAGTCTGCTCTTTTGGTATTTCTGTCCTGTGCTCCGCAACGGGAGAGGCCACAGCGGTGAGAGGCCCGCGTACCGCAAAAAACCAAACCAAACCAAAACAAAACAAAACAAAAAAAACTTCTTTGGATGATCCTCTACACCTAGAGGCCCTTGGCACAAAGAAAATGTTGTCAGTTGAAGAGGGCTTCCATGCAAATTCAGTATATATGACTGCAGCCCAAGGGTTGACACAGATCAGCAGCCATCATCTTTATCATGATTAAACAGATTGATATTTTGTATTTAATAGGTTTTACTTTTTTTTTTTTTTTTTTTTTTCTCAACCACCGCGCCACCAGGGAAGCCCAATAGGTTTTACTTTAAATCAAAGCAAAAGCTAAGTATTTTTTAAAAATAACCCACTCTGCTCTTTTGGTATTTACATTCCCTGAGTTTTCTTCAGTAGGTTAAAGAAGGTGAACCACAGCTGTCTCCTTAAGACTTCTCCCTGGTTACCTGGTTTTCTTTCCCTTTTTTTCTTTTTGCAAACAAAACTGAAAGAGAGAAGAGGCGGATGTGCTCTTACTAGTAAAGAAATACAACTGGATTCTAGCCTAATGCAGTCGGCCCTTTGTCTCTGACACTGAAGTCTTCATTAAATCCCTTGGAACTGCTCCCTGGAGTCCCTGAAAGAGAACTTCATGGGAGTTGATGATTCCCTCATTCTTGAAACAGGTACACTAGTTGACCCTTCAATAAGGTCCTCCAATTAGAAATGAGAACATACCTCTTAGGAAACAGCAGCAGTAGCTGCTTTTGATGATAGATTTTAATAGAGGGCAGTTTCCCAGTTTGGCACTGAAATAGGGCAAAGTGTTGTATATTATCTGCTTAATTGGTAACCACTTGTACTGCTTTTGCCTTGATCCCAAGTTTTAAGCTTAGAAGGTTAGTGGGTAGGGTTTCTTTTTAAGATAATGAGGGTCTTGTCTTCCAGCAGAGTATGCAAAAGATCCAGTAAGACTACAGTTTTCAGTCTTGCAGCTGTGTTGAGGGATGATCAATTTACTACATTAAATGCTCTGATTCAGAGTGGCCATTTTTGGGTCACACGCCTAATATGAACTTGTGTTATGTTAGTAACAAAGGAAAAGATTACTACTGAATATGGCACAAAGGATTAAATTGGAGAAGTGTAAACTTTAAACCATGATGAAAACAGTTTTGAAGCTAGTGCTCCATTTAAAGTATTATATTGAATAAGAGTATTTGTTTTCCTGACTCTGCTGTGCCAGCTAACTCTTATTAAATGAGGTTTAATTGTGTACCTTCAGAAAAAAATACACATGGGCCAGTAAATTTAGTGTATATTTACATGAAGTTTGTGTGTCCTACCATAAATCGCTACACTGAAGTGTTCTGCCTGCACTTATTTATAAGATTAATTTATTAACTTCATTGCTTAGAGGTGGGTAATTTAAATAATCATATCTATCAGAAATGATCATTAATTTGCCCTTATCTGCTCTTGCAGTATGTGTCTACTGTGAGCACTTTTATTTGAAGATAATATAAGGGTCTCTTATTTGGCAAGTGATGAAGGTAGAATGAGTAGAAACCAAAATGAATACCATGCATAAAATACATTGACATATTTAAATGGACATTTTTCAGAAATTGCCTGCTGGCTTTAAAGAAAAGTATAGCTTCAATCAGTTGATGTTATAATAAATCATTCTTTTTTTTAAAATTGTAGTTGATTTACAAAATTGTGTTAATTTCTGCTGTACAGCAAAGTGATTCAGTCACACACACACACACACACACACACATTCTTTTTTATTTTCTTTTCCATTATGGTTTATCACAGGATATTGAATATAGTTCCCTGTGCTATACAGTAGCACCTTGTTGTTTATCCATTCTGTATATAATAGTTTGCATCTGCTAACCCCAAGCTCCCAATCCATCCCTCCCCCATCCCACCTTCCCCTTGGCAACTGCAAGTCTGTTCTCTATACCTCTGAGTCTGTTTCTGTTTCAGATAAGTTCATTTGTGTCATATTTTAGATTCCACATATAAGTGATATCATGTGGTATTTGTCTTTCTCTTTCTGACTTACTTCACTTAGTATGATAATCTCTAGGTCTATCCATGTTGCTGCAAATGGCATTATTTCATTCTTTTTTATGACTGAGTAGTATTCCATTGTATATATGTACCACATCTTTTTTTTCAGAAATTTATTTATTTTTAACATCTTTATTGGAGTATAATTGCTTTACAATGTTGTGTTAGTTTCTGCTGTGTAACAAAGTGAAGCAGCTTTACGTATACATATATCCCCATATCTCCTCCCTCTTGAGTCTCCCTCCCACCCCCTAGGTGGTCACAAAGCACCAGGCTGATCTCTGTGCTATGCAGCTGCTTCCCACTAGCTATCTATTTTACATTTTATGTACCACATCTTTATCTGTTCATCTGTCAGTGGACATTTAGGTTGTTTGCATGTCTTGGCTATTGTGAATAGTGCTGCTGTGAACATAGGGGGTGCATGTATCTTTTTCAATAATAGTTTTGTCTGGATATATGCCCAGAAGTGGAATTGGAACCTCCATACTGTTTTCCACAGTGGCTGCACCAACTTACATTCCCACCAACAGTGTAGGAGGGTTCCCTTTTCTCCACACCCTCTTCAGAATTTGTTATTTGTAGGCTTTTCAATGATGGCCATTCTGACTGGTGTGGGGTGGTACCTCTTTGTAGTTTTGCTTTGCGTCTCTCTAACAATTAGAGATGTTGAGCATCTTTTCATGTGCCTGTTGGTCATCTGTATGTCCTCTTTGGAAAAATGTCTATTTAGGTCTTCTGCCCAGTTTACAATTGGGTTGTTTGGTTTTTTGTTGTTGAGGAGTATGAGCTGTTTGTATATTTTGAAAATTAAGCCCTTGTCAGTCTCATCATTTGCAATTATTTTATCCCAGTACATAGGTTGCCTTTTTTGTTTTATGGTTTTCTTTGGTATACAAAAGCTTGTAACTTTGATTAGTCCTATTTGTTTATTTTTGCTTTTATTTCTATTGCCTTGGGAGACTAACCTAAAAAAACATTGGTACGATTTGTGTCAGAGAATGTTTTGCCTGTCTTCTCTTCTAGGAGCTTTATGGTGTCATGTCTTATGATTAAGTCTTTAAGCCATTTTGAGTTTACTTTTGTGTATGGTGTGAGGGTGTGTTCTAACTTCACTGATTTACATGCACTGTCCAACTTTCCCAGCACCACTTGCTAAAGAGACTGTCTTTTCTCCATTGTATAGTTTTGCCTCCTTCATCAAAGATCAGTTAACTGTAGGTGTGTGGGTTTATTTCTGGGCTCTCTATTCTGTTCCGTTTATCCATAGTCTGTTTTTATGCCAATACCATGCCATTTTGATTACTGTAGCTTTGTAGTATTGTCTGAAGTCTGGGAGGGTTATGCCTCCTGCTTTGTTCTTTTTCCTCAGGATTGCTTTGGCAATTCTGGGTCTTCTATGGTTCCATATAAATTTTAGGAGTATTGGTTCCAGTTCTGTGAAAAATGTCACGGGTAATTTGATAACAATTGCCTTAAATCTGTGGATTGCTTTGGGTAGTATAGTCATTTTAACAATATTAATTCTTCCAATCCAAGAGCTTGGGATAGCTTTCTATTTCCTTGAATCATCTTCAGTTTCCTTTATTAATGTTTTCTAGTTGTCAGCATAAAAGTCTTTCACCTCCTTAATCAGGTTTATTCCTAAGTATTTTAATTTTTTTTGGATATGATTTTAAAAGCGATTGTTTTTATACATTCCTTTTCTGATATTTCACTGTTAGTGTAAAGAAATGCAACCAATTTCTGTATGTTAATCTTGTGTCCTGCTACCTTGCTGAATTCATTTATCAGTTCTAGTAGTTTTTGTGTGGAGTCTTTAGGGTTTTCTCTATATAGTATCACGTCTTCTATATATAACGACAGCTTTACCACTTCTCTTCCAATTCAGATACCTTTAATTTCCTTTTCCTGTCTGATTCCTGTCTAAAAAATCATTATTTTCATTCAACTTTTTATTGAAATTTTACTGATTTTGAAATACATATTTGGCATATCATAACAAAGAGAAATATTCTTATTTACTAAACTGTGTTCTTCCACCAAATACTGCTAAATAAACATGTGAAATTGCCCAATATGTCCTTTTAGACTGACAGTATAGACTTAAGTGGGGACCCTTATTGCAGTGGGAAATCCTTAAACTTTTTTTTTTTTTCTTTTTATGACAATCAGAAGTGGTTTGATGATAATTAACAGAACCTCCTTAAGGCCTAAAGCGTGTCTCAGGGCTCTGAGTAAAGCTCAGAATGAAGCAGCTGCAGGCATTGGTCAGGGGCTCAGAAGTGAGGGACTCCTCTTTCTGCAAAGAATGCCACTTTCGTCCCCGTCGTTGGGGAGCTTCATCCCCTTTGAGGAGTTTCCTAAAGAGAAGGTGAGGGAGGTGACAATAGAGAGAGGCTTTGATTATGAAATAGGTGATTGAACTTTAAGTGGGTATCCCTGTTCTCTTGAGCGACAAAAACCACCCTTCCCAAACGTGCTGATACTGTGAGCCCATTCATTGCTCAAGAAGGTCTGTCTATCTTTTAAAAACAAAGAGATTTTTTTTGTGTGTGGATTAGCTCAGGTAATGCCTCTATAGAGTGTACTTTGAAAACCAGGTGGACACTTCAAACCTTAGACCTCTTACAGGATGTAAATTTGCTCTATGAGAGGGGCCTGAAGGAAAAAATGTGATGGGCAGAGAAACGTTCTTGTCATTATTATAAGCAAAGAGACCCTGTCTCACTTCTCCCAGTTGGGCTCAAAGCTGGTTGATTCACCTGGCCTCTTTCAGGCCCTTTATCTCCTCAAACACCAGTCCTTGAAGAGGCCCTCATTTGGGCCCCAGAATAGAATCCTGCCCATGGTTTAGAGCACTGGGGGGAAGGTGGAGGAGAGTCAGAGGAGAGGGAGGAATATTGGGGACCAGCCTCCCCTCGACTGGCCACGTCATTTGTGTAAACCTCATGGAAACAGCTAAAGGAAGCGAAGTTGCCTGCATGTTAGAATCCTAGAAGTAATAATTACAAGGAGTAAAAGAATTTTTATAAAAGTCTGAGTAAAATGATGGTTATTCCCCTGAAAAGGAATTCTTACCGTTGCTTACATGGTTGCTAAATCTTTGATCCTAAATTTGAGAGTTTTAAGGGAGACCTTAAATTTGGCTCCAGGGATTTTTCAGTTCAATTCAATAATCATTTTGAAATGTCATATGACCAGTGATTTTCAGTGCTTTGGAGGCATACTGTCCACTTAATCAACTTTGTGCAAATAAAGCTCCCTTTATAATGTCTTTTTAATTTTGGATTTTGCTTAGGGATACATCTTTTTTGGTGGCACACCATGTGTCTTCTGCATCCATTTCTCTCACCAGACTTAAAACTAAGACAATAGGGTAAGAAGGTACAAGAGGCTCTCTGAGTGTCATTCTTCATGGGCAGAGAAAAGAAATGTCTGCCTTCTTCATCTTTCTTCTCAGGCTTTTGTGAAGTGAGGAGGAATAGTCCAGCCCCAAGACCAGGCAGGATTTGAGGCTGGTGATTCCGAGCAGTTCCCGGGCATTTGTGGAAGAGTCAGATCTCCTCTTGTTCCCACATGTGTGCATCACATTGTTCTATGCCCATCACCGAAAGAAGCCAATTGGGCTCTTCTCTGCTGCCCATATTCTTGTGCCCTGGCTTACTAGAGCCTTCCAGAAGAAAACATAAATGACCTGCATAAGCTTATGTACAAGATTCTCTCTTGAAACCCAGAAAGGCATATATTTCCGGAGTAATTTCCTTGTGGTTCCTCTCAAAGCAGATGAATAGGAAAAGCTTTTTAAATTAAAATAATTTTATTATGGCTCACGTCACAGTGGGTTTCAGGTTATCCTGCCGTTGCAGTTAGTAATGATGTTCTGTGAGGCCTGTAATCCTGATGCACAGGTGAGATAACGTGGGGATCAGCTGATGCAGAATCAGAAGCCAAATCCTCATGAACAGAGGTGCCACGGGCCCCAGTAGCTGACATTCTCTTTGCACATATGGAGATGTTCCTTTCACACATGTGGAGAGATTCCCCATCCCAGAAGGCTGTTGTACCAATGGAGAAAATATCCTAGTTCATTCTTCAGTGCCAATGTGCAAAAATTTAAGAGTTTTGCTTTGAGGCACAAACCTCAACTAATCATGCTGTTGGTATTTCCCAGTATCACACCAAGATTAACAATCAGTTTATCTAGCTCTCTTGATGTAAAGTTCCTCAAATTAGTATATCCTCATTTTTGTTCTGAGCAGATACTACCTCTGGTCTTAGGGAATATCAACTAAGTGGAGACAATAATAGTTTTTCATTATTAACTGAAAGATAAATGAGATCATAACAACAAAATGCTATGAAGTTTCATAAGAAAGTGTCTATAAAGGTAAATTATATAATTGGAATGTGATGATAGTTATTTATTGGCGATCATGTCCTTTTAATGCCGCAGCATGAACGCAGGTAAGAGAACCCTGGAGCTTTTGCTTAGTTTTTATATGGATCGGTTCATTTCTAGAGGATTTTCTGTTATTTGTGTCATGTTTCCCTTTGGCCCACTTCTTTGAATTTCCTCACCCTTGCGTGAAAAGGATTTTGACTTGTTAAGTTGCTGGTGGTTTGTATATTTTGATACAGATTATTTTGTGTATCGGTCCTAGTTTTGCAAGTTGATTCTACTAATGACAGAAACTGTATCTAGACTTCTAAACCATAAACAGACTTCTAATTTCTCATAGGACCTAGCTCAGTCTTATTCTTTTTAAAAAGTAAGCACTTAATAAATAGGTACTAAATGTTTGATTGATCTCATTTCAGAGAAGTGTGGCTTATTTCTTTAAAAAAAATTTTTTTTTACACATATCCAAATGACTGATTGTTCACACTGTTGTTTTGAATTGGTGTTTGTCATTTAGTGTCACCCTTCCAGGGAAGCTCTGAAATCTGTAATATATAGATGAGCTTTGACTGTGAGCAAGCAGATTTGGAGGCCCGACCATTTCCTGCCGGGAATTCAGGTTTCTGAAGGCATGTCGGCACTGAGTCTTTACAAACTACCCCTCTTTCCAGCAACTGTGGGGATTTTTATTTTCCTAAATCAGGCTGATTGCTTCACCTTCTCCTACTTGAGAAGCAGTGGACCTCTGATTTCATTTAAGCTTGTGAGTCTTTCTACAGTGAAATTCTAGAAGAGAAGAGGTGGGGAGAGCAGTTAACCATTAAATATAAAGAAAGAAGGATGATTCACTGCTCTTGAACTCACAGAATAGATTTAATGTTGAAATTGTGACATCTTAAAAAAAAAAAACTGGAAGTACTGGTAAATTATTTTCCTATTTGTTTCCAAGCTCGAGATCTCTCTTAACAGAGTCTCAGGTAGTAAAATTACTCTAGAATTTTGGACAGAGAGGAAATGTTAATTGGGAGACAAATCCTGTAAAAAACTATCTTAGAACTTGGCCCTAACTTATACTTAATTCATCTGTAGGAGCCAAAATTTAGATAAAATTTAGTAGCCTCTCAATTCTAAAAATGATGAGGTGGTGGAAGTGGTGGACAACACTGAGATCTACCTTTATTTAAACTACATTGGGAACTTTCTGTAAAAAGAAATAAACATGAGTTTATTTCACAAAGTGAAGTGTGTGGTTTCCATGTATTGCTTCTGGAATTGACCCTATTACTTTACTGATATGTCTTAGAGTGAGAAATCATCCTATAATTTTGTTTCTCTAGGAATTGTTTCTTTATGACTTTTAAAAAGAAAACCTACCACATCTTTTATTGAAAAACATACAAATATGTCATAAAGAAATAATTCCCAGAGAAACAGAATGATGAGATGATTTCTCTAAGACGTACTACTAAAGCAATGAGGTCAATTTTTTTTTTTTAATGAGGTCAGTTTTTAAGTGAACTAAAAACTCCAGTCATCGGTTAATAAATGATGCCAAACTGGACATGTGAACCCAAACTCATAGAGTTGGCCTGCAAGTGAGTGAGAGGGCACCACCATGTTTTCCTCTTTAAGAACTTCAATTAAAAGAAAAAGATGCTTTTAAAAATTTTTTTCCAGGTCCTCTTAGTTCTGTCTCCTCCTTCTCCCTTGGTGGAGATGGACATTCAGAAGGGAGACAGTCCTAATAATGGTGCCCGTCTCATCTTGGTTACTTTTCAAAATATGCTGAAATATGCTTTTCTTATACTGAAGAATAGCCAGCTGACTGTAAACTGAAGAAAGTTCATCAGAAATTGGTGCCAATTAGGGCACCTAAAAAGCAAGGGCAGCTCTACAAATATAGCATAAGTACTGACTGAAGAAGATGAAGCACTTTATCACTCAAAGGTTAAAAGAGCACAGTAGATAAAACTCTGGAAATGAATCATCGATGTGCTGCTTCTGTTAAAAAACAAAAACAAAACAGCTTAGATACTGGGATTTACAATTGAGAGTGCTATGTCATGTCAAAACTGTGAAGAAATCATCCAGTTATGTTATGTTCTACACTGATACGTTGATCCTCTGTTAGGACACAAGTATGTCTCATCATACTGAAAACCAAGATGCAGAAATCTGGGTATCAGCAGCCTGTGCATCAGGAACCACGTGATTCAGTCCTGGCTTTGGCGACAGGTCCCATTTCCATTTCTCTGGGCCTTGTATTTAGGTGAGCAGTCTCTCCTTTTACTTCATTTACTGCTGGCTCTGCTCTACTAAAAGCTCTTCCCCATCTGTTGATTGCATTTCACTCTCTCTTTCCAGCCCACACCAGCCTTTCTTTTTCAAAAGAAGGTTCCATAAAATGTGGAAACCATCTGACATCTGTGTTAACTTCCTATGAGGGGCGTTGGCACCTGGTTGGTAGATACAGTACACGCAGTAGGTTACTTTGAAAATGTTTATGATGATAGAAATAAGGTGCCTTATAAGTTCAGTTTATTTATATATTTATTTATTTTTAAAATTTTATTTATTTTATTTTTGGCTGCATTGGGTCTTCGTTGCTGTGCCCGGGCTTTCTCTAGTTGCGGTGAGTGGGGGCCATTCTTCATTGCGGTGCGCGGGTTTCTCATTGCGGTTGCTTGTCTTGTTGCGGAGCATGGGCTCTGGGCACATGGGCTTCAGTAGCTGTGGCACGTGGGCTCAGTAGTTGTGGCTTGCGGGTTCTAGAGCGCAGGCTCAGTAGTTGTGGCGCATGGGCTTAGCTGTTCCACGGCATGTGGGATCTTCCCAGACCAGGGCTTGAACCCATGTCCCCTTCATTGGCAGGCAGATTCTTAACCACTGCACCACGAGGGCAGCCCCCGTAAGTTCAGTTTGTTATCTTTCAGTTTTGCTATAGTTTATTATTTTCCGAAGCTCAAAAATGATCTGAAGTATTCTATACTGAGATGTATAGTTTTTAATAGTATTATATGCTCCATTTTCCTTAAATTATAACTTTTTAAAGTGCTTTCCACAGTTTAAAGTATGATGTTACGATATCTTGGAGCCAGTTAATTGTTTAATAGTATATTCCTTTTACACTTATATTTAATAAGAAAATAGTGTTATATATAAATTATTTATATGCATTTATTTTCTAATTTATAGGAACAGACATGTCACAAGAAGAGATGAACTTGTGGCTTCATTCATACAGCCAACAAATATCTACTGAGAGCTTTCTAGACAGGCATTGTTTCAGATTCTGGGGTTATCACAATCATTAAGAGACAAAGTCTCTACCCTTTTGGAACTTAAATTCTCCTGGAGAAGATGGAAAACACGCCAATGCATATGTAACAAAGTCTCAGTGCTGGTACTTGCAAAGGAGAAAAATAAAGCAGCATATGAAGAGGGGCTAGCTGACAGTATTATTAATAATAGGCAATATCTGTTGATCTCTTTGTGTCAATCACTGTTGTAAATTCTACACATAATGACTCATTTTATACTCTGACAATGTTAGGAGGTAAACACCTTTATTATACTATATTATAGTCTTATTTAGAGTTTAGGAAGCTAAGATAAACTTCAGGAAGTTGCCCAATTGGCAGAGCCAGGAAAGACTTATGCCCAGGCCGTCTGGCTTCAAGGCTCCAATTTTTTTGTTTTAAAATTTTCAGATCATAAGAACATGGAAGGAGTAGTATGATGAACACATATGTACCTTCACCTTGATTCACCAGCTGTTAATATTTTTCCATATTTGCTTCCTCTCTTCCATATATTTTGCTGAACTGCTTGTAAGTTGTAGAAATGTTTATTAAAAGTTGCAATTCACCTTTAAATACATAAATATACACCTTGTAAGAACAAGGACATTCTCTCACATAACAAAACACAGTTTTCTAAATCAAGAAGTTTAATAGTAATATCACACTATTATCTGTTTTCAGGTTCTCCAGTTGTAACTCCTAGTTATTATTGTCTACTGCCTCTATTGTGTTTTTTCCATTCTAATACTAAATTATACTGGTTTGGCCAAAAAGTTCGTTCACTTTTAAGTAAAAATAAAAGACATTTTTCATTTTCATCAGGACCTTTATTGAACGATGTATTTGCTCACCGAATGAACTTTTTGATCAACCCAATAACTTGAATATATGATTATACTATCGAAAGCCTTCATATTCTTATCATTTTCATAACCATCCCTGATTCATAAATGAAGACAGAATCTCAGAAAACAGTATTTTCTGAAAAACACTGCTTCTCAGAACCCTTATTCCTCATGAGACAAATATGGACAACTGGAAGGAAAGTAAAAAATCAGATTAGTGATGAGATGCCATCCCAGTAAGGGGCAAGTGTAAAATTATTTCTTCAAAGTCAGGATGTCAGTCTTAAGAAACACTAACCCACTTGCACCACAATACAAATCTTACCGTTTAGATTTTTGTACTTCTCATGCAGTCACTAAATACAAATACCATATTTAATCCTAACTCTGAATTCCCCTTTCTTGGGATTGGACTTCATCAGGAGCACAGTTCGGGATCACATTCATAGAAGTGCTCCAGCATTTAGGATACCACGAAAATATTGCCCACTCACCCTTGGTGTTTTGTTATTTGACTCTATAATTCTGTGTCCCTGCTCATTGGCCATCACTCATCAATCTGTTGGTGTCTTAATTTGAAATGTATTTACTCTTTGTTCTTTAACTTCAAATATAGCCTGAGTTTGGTTCTTGTTCTATAGTACTTCTCCAAAATAAATATTTGTTGAATTGATCCCTACCACCCAATGTACTTTCAGATTAACTTCAGAAGTTAAAAGTTTGGTTTTATCTTATGATTACAGTTTTATGAAGATACATTAATATAAACACCACTTATATCCATAGTCTGGGGGAAATAAGATGTTATGTTGTATCCTGTTTTTCATGAATTTTCATTCACCGCAAGACATTTTTGACATTGAAGAAAATGCACTTAACTGGTCCAGTATTTATGAGATTAAACTTGGAAAAGAACCATTCCCAGAATAGGCTCCAGGATTACTAATGTATGAGGTGCAGTTTGCCATTGTTTGAATTCGTATTTTTTTAAACTTTTAGACCTTCCAAAATTGTAAAATGCTGATAAAATTATATTTTTAGAGAACCATACTTCCTGTAATATATATATATTTTTAAGTTTCCCTTTAATGTACCAACCCATATGCAAAATGTACTTTGGTAAACTTGACTCAACCATAAAATCCTTTTAACTTTTCCATTTAAACCACACTGGGAGAAATAGCTTCATTTTTTGAGAAACTTCCTTAACTAATCCTTAGGTGGGGTTTCTGGTAGATGTCATGTGGCAGGGAAGGGGGACACTGATATTTTTCTGTCCGGCCTGACTCTACATCTTTCTCAGTGAATGCTAATTGGAAATAGCTCTCCCCATCACGTGGCTGTACATGTAAGATACATAAGAAGTCATGAGGACTTCAAAGCTCTAATATCTAAGAGGATTGTCTGCTTCAGGTAGCAGTTTGTTTAGGAAAATGTTCTTTCTGTATCCACAGGTACAATTTAAGGAAGCCATCAAAGGTGTTCCTGGGGCTTCCCTGGTGGCACAGTGGTTGAGAGTCCACCTGCCGATGCAGGGGAAGCGGGTTCGTGCCCCGGTCCGGGAAGATCCCACATGCCGCGGAGCCTGCGCGTCCGGAGCCTGTGCTCTGCAACAGGAGAGGCCACAAGTGAGAGGCCCGCGTACCGCAAAAAAAAAAAAAAAAAAAAAAAAGGTGTTCCGAAGGTAAAATGGATACTGAATTAGCAGGATCAGGATCGAACTTCAGTGCTGGACAGAGACAACTGGTGTGTCTTGCTAGGGCTATTCTCAGGAAAAATCAGATATTGATTATTGACAAAGCCACATCAAATGTGGACCCAAGGTATGGAGCTGAGGTCCATGAAACCTGGTATCCAAAATTTAAGTGTTGTAAATGGAAAACATTTAGTGATGCTGAGAAATGTTTCTAAGTGTTCTCTTTGCCCAAAAGATATCTCTTGTTAACATTCATTGCAGAAAACAAAAGAAGAACCAAAACATGTTATATAGTGTTAATGTTGTTACTAGGTATCCTATGAGAACTAGATTCCTAAATCCAGCTCCTGATAGTTTGAAGCAATTTTGAGGGAAGACTATTTTCCATTGTTTTATAAAAAACAGTAAATTTCTAAGACTTTTTATACTTAGTTTTTTTAGGAACAAGATTATGTCTTAAAGTATTGATTTTAAAAACATTATAAAATATCATGATATTTTAAAGTCTTAAGTCTACTTTTCCTGTCTATACTGAACTAAATCAACTTCTGTGATTCCAGAACTGATGAGTTAATACCAAAAAAATCCATGAGAAATTTGTTCAGTGCACTGTGCTAACCATCACAGATTGACCACCATTATTGACAGCGACAGGATAATGGTAAGACCTTCACCTGTGGAATTTCAGTTGTTTCCATTTATGTTCAACTTTTCAACACATCCCTCCTTGTAAAACTTGATAGGAAGGAACCTCCAATAATTTAATTTTCTCTTAGTTTCTCCTCTCATTCCTGACAATAACTCAAGTATTTAACTATACTTTCAGAATGTGCTATTAAATAATATATCCAGTAATTTCATATTTTCATATTAACACATTATTGACTGGGGGATTTTTGCAGAAACTAATGCCTGTGGCTGGCGGTTTGTTATGTAAGTGAATATTGAAATGTCTCTGGTCAATAATGTTCAGGTAACAAAAGACATATTATACGTCTCTGGTCAATAATGAGTTAAAAGTTTATTAAATTGTCATTTTTTTAAGATGGCCAAGCATGAAAATATTCCAAATCCAAGTTATGGCTTCATATTTCAGAGAGGTAGAAGATGGTCACCTTGGCTGTGTCACAATTGTTTCAGCATTTTTGGATTCCCTTAATCAAAAAATTAGCCTTTCATTTAGACTGCCACAAGGCTGTGGGCTAAGGTTGCAGAATTTCTCAGCTGTTGCGGTCAGAGGGGAGTCCATGATAAGAAAGGGCCTAGTGAGAAAAACAAAGTATTTCAACAGAAAGGATTTAATATAGGAAATTTGTTACACAGGAATTGGAGGGCTAGAAAAATGAAACACTGGGGCAATAGTTTTAGGAAGCAGCTACTGTGTCCTAGGACAGATCTCCAGAACTAAGAACTCAGAAGAGAGGCTCTAAAGAGTCAGTGCTCAGACCTCCGAGGAGAGGTCACTGCCTAGTTGCTGGCCATATTTGTGAGGGAGCACAATGAGGCTACTTCTCCATGTGCTGATAGAAGCTGGGAGCTGGAGTCAGGTCCCACTGCTGAGATGATGCTGCAGGAGCAGCAGAAACGAGGTAGACCATTAGCTCTGATTCCCACCTTCAGTCTCCCTCTAGTGCCCCCTACTGACAAAACCTAACAAAGGCCAGCTGGCCAAAGGTCTTCTGAAATGAGATTTGCAGAGACCCAGCCTTTGCATCACAGATGAGAGTACAGAAAGAAAAGTGGATCAGGGGCTGAGATACTGCATATAAACAACTAGTAAGTCTAACACAGTAAATCTGGACTCTGCACACATAGCTTGGGCCTCTGGATATCTGTCTAGTATCTTCCTTCCAGGTTTGATTGGCTTTTTCTTCCTTAGTAATTTAATATTTCCTTCCTTTCTCCCTCTATTGCTTTTCTCTCTCATTTTCATCTTCTCTCTTTCTTGTTCTTTCCCTGCTGAGTTTCAGTAAATGTTAGGGTGTGGCTTTATAAAATGGTAAGGGAATCATCCCTCAAAGGAAAAACCTTTGGCTGCATATAATCTCAAGGAATGTAGGGTATTTTAAGGTTAATCTGTAGCCTGTGACAGTGAGCTGATTTTACTCATCTTATGGATGGTAACTGTTGTCAGGAGACACCACAGTATCCAGTGATGCTGATTAGTAATGAAATAGATAAAGAATGCCTGCATATAATGCATAGTAGGCAACAGATGAAGTTAACCAGTGAATTTGATGGTCCATAAAAAAACAGGTAATCAATAATACCCAAACTTCCTTATGTTTAATGATAATGGTACTATCTCTCTTGTCTTCTTAGGCAGTTTCTGGAATATCACCTCCCCATCCTACTTCACATTCATTGTCAGAGGGGATCATCAGTGATGGCATTGAGTAGATAGCAGACTGTCAGCACTGAAGCAGTGCCTTTAGCCTCACTCCCCCGAGCTGGACGTGCCACAGGTGTGAGCTCTGGAGAGGCAGACGACAGGAGTGGGGCATCCCCAACCAAAGGGATGCTCTAGGCTCCAAGCAGTGCGTCTGATCATCTGGACTAGGACATCACAGTAGGAAGCAGGCCTCTCCTGCAGACTTTCATGAGGGATCAGGTAACATTCCAAGATTGCAGGACAGTGACTCTTAAATTCCAGAAACGTTTAGCATCTGGCATCCTTAGTCCCTCATTTTGTGTTCTTTTTTTTTAAAAAATATTTATTTGGTTGCACCAGGTCTTAGTTGCTGCTCACTGACTGCTTAGTTGCGGCATGCGGGCTCCTTAGTTGTGGCATGCAGACTCTTAGTTGCGGCATGCATGTGGGATCTAGTTCCCTGACCAGGGATCGAATCTGGGCCCCCTGCATTGGGAGCATGGAGTCTTAACCACTGCGTGCCATCAGGGAAGTCCCTCTCATTTTGTGGTCTTGAATGAATGCTAATTCGAAAAGGAACGTTTTAGTTCTATTTTTTACCTGTCACTTTGTTGTTCTTACCTCTCAGCATTGCAGCATTGTATTTCTCAGACTATCCCCAAAAGTGTCCTTCTTCCACAATAAACGAATGATGCTGTGAAATCTACCTGTTTCAAGCCCCTTGTCAGGCTTTAGAGGCAGCAGCAGAAAGATGGCTTGATCTCTAGCTCAGTTTGGGGTCCATTCAAATAAATTCTTTTCTCCTAAATGTACCCTGGAGTTTTATTTTTGGTTTTTGGTATCGCAGTCACCTTGCAATATATGATCGGTTAGGGAAACAGTGAGGGAGGACAAAATTTGGCAGACGTGTCAGCTCTTCAGTCCTAAGTCTTATCCATCAGCACTTGATCCACAGGTGTGAACGTCCATAAATGTGAATCAATCAACTTTGTTGCCGTTATCAAAATATGTCCATTTGTTTAATGCTTTACTTACCAGTATCTTCTGGTAAATTTCTATAACCTCAAATTTTTCTCTCTTGGTCAGTGTCTTAGAACAAATCTTTAACATGGTTTTACAAAGCAGTTTACATCCTGGCCCCTCCCCACCTTTCTAGTTTTGTCCTTCTCTGCTCTCCCTCTTTCCTTTACAGGTAAAACCACATTGATGGTCTTTCGGTTCTCCAAATGCAGTGTTCACTCTCTCTTACAGTTGTGCCCTTTCTCGACTGTTGGTGGCTTAGACTAAGGTGCTAGCAGTGGAAATGGTGAGATGGTTGGATTTGGGGTGGATAACAAAGTGAAGCCAAGTGGACTGTGTGATGGATCGAACGTGGCATCTGAGGGAAGAGAGAGGAGCTGATACTGGTTTCTGGGTGTGGAGACTGACCATCTGGGTGAATGGGGAAGACGGAGGGAGAAGGGAAATTGCAAGGGTTCTCTTTGGAGCCTGTCACCTTTGCGATGACTGACGTTTTTCATGGTGGACCTTGTCCTTCACTGTGGAGCTGCCCTTCCCACTCCTGTGTTGGGAGACCTTCGGTTTAGGGCTCCCTGGCCAAGATTTCATCAGTGATAACACGGGGAGGTCCCACCAGGAGATGTAAACTTGGCCACTTGTTTATAGCCTGGTCCGAGCTGGTTGCGGTCGCTAACTCCTTTGGTAGGAATGGCAGGATTAGACCGCAGAGGACCCAAAAGACATACATCCCCTAGCTTCAGAGCTGGGGAATTGTCCTCTGTGCTCCATCCACCCCAGGTGTAAACCTTGTATTTTGTTCTAGAGCTTCTGATTATCAGTTGGCTTTCAATTCAACAAAAACACCAATAAATAATGTTCTTTCTCAAAACTTTGATTTTTGAGGCAATTTTTTTTCTTGCTTGCTTTAGAAATAAAGGCATACCTTTTTCTATTGCACTTAACAGATAATAATTGTTTGTTTGGTTTTTTACAAATTGAAGGTTTGTCACATCTCTGTGTGGAGCAAGTCTGTCAGTGCCATTTTTCCAACAATATTGCTCACTCCGTGTCTTTGTCACATTTTGGTAATTCTCACAGTATTTCAAACTTTTTCACAGTCACTACATCTGTTATGGTGATCTGTGATCAGTGATCTTTGATGTTACTACTATGACTTGCTAAAGACTGATGATGGTTAGTATTTTTTAGCAATAAATTATTTTTAAATTAAGGTCTGTACATTGTTTTTTTCCACACATAATGCTATTGCACACTTGACAGGCTGCAGTATAGTGTCAACATAACTTCTATATGCTCTGGGAAATCAGGAAATTCATGTGACACACTTTATTGTGATATTCACTTCATTCTGGTGTTCTGGAACTGAACCTGCAGTATCTCCGAGGGAAGCCTGTACCTCTTTCCTTTGTGGAAAGTGATTGTCTGTTCTGAAAGCTTTGGTTTTTGTTTTTTTTTTAAAGTAATGACAGATTCCAGAAACCCAATCCAGAATATCAAACCATACTCAGGGATTGGGCCTGTATTTTTTTTTAACATCTTTATTGGAGTATAATTGCTTCACAATAGTGTGTTAGTTTCTTCTTTATAACAAAGTGAATCAGCTGTACATATACATATATCCCCATATCTCCTCCCTCTTGCGTCTCCCTCCCTCCCACCCTCCCTATCGCACCCCTCTAGGTGGTCACAAAGCACCAAGCTGATCTCTGTGTGCTATGCAGCTGCTTCCCACTAGCTATCGATTTTACATTTAGTAGTGTATATATGTCCATGCCACTCTCACTTTGTCCCAGCTTACCCTTCCCCCTCCCCACGTCCTCAAGTCCATTCTCTAGTAGGTCTGCGTCTTTATTCCCATCCTGCCCCTAGGTTCTTCATAACCCTTTTTTTTTTTTAAGATTCCATATATATGTGTTAGCATACAGTATTTGTTTTTCTCTTTCTGACTTACTTCACTCTGTATGACAGACTCTAGGTCCATCCACCTCACTACAAATAACTCAATTTCGTTTCTTTTTATGGCTGAGTAATATTCCATTGTATGTATGTACCACATCTTCTTTATCCATTCACCTGTTGTTGGACATTCAGGTTGTTTCCATGTCCTGGCTATTGTAAATAGTGCTGCAGTGAGCATTGGGGTACATGTGTCCTTTTGAGTTATGGTTTTCTCAGGGTATATGCCTAGTAGTGGGATTGCTAGTGCAGGAGGGTTCCCTTTTCACCACACCCTTTCCAGCATTTATTGTTTCTAGATTTTTTGATAATAGCCATTCTGACCAGTGTGAGGTGATAC
The DNA here is from genome assembly GCF_002837175.3 of Physeter macrocephalus. Lineage (NCBI taxonomy): Eukaryota > Metazoa > Chordata > Mammalia > Artiodactyla > Physeteridae > Physeter > Physeter macrocephalus. The sequence continues at coordinate 66,904,269 of NC_041226.1, forward strand.
CTCATTGTAGTTTTGATTTGCATTTCTCTAATAATTAGTGATGCTGAGCATCCTTTAATGTGCCCCTTGGCCATCTGTATGTCCTCCTTGGAGAGATGTCTATTTAGGTCTTCCACCCATTTTTTTGAATGGGTTGTTTGGTTTTTTTGATATTGAGCTCCATGAGCTGTTTGTATATTTAGAAGATTAGTCCTTTGTCTGTTGCTTCGTTTACAAATATTTTCTCCCATTCTGAGGGTTGTCGTTTTGTCTTGTTTATGGTTTTTTGCTGTGAAAAAGCTTTTAACTTTAATTAGGTCCCATTTGTTTTTGTTTTTTTAAAATAAATTTATTTATTTTTAAATTATTTTTGGCTGCGTTGGGTCTTTCTTGCTGCACGCAGGCTTTCTCTAGTTGTGGCGAGCGGGGGCTACTCTTCGTTGCGGTGCGCAGGCTTCTCATTGCAGTGGCTTCTCTTGTTGCGGAGCACGGGTTCTAGGCATGCGGGCTTCAGTAGTGTGGCACACAGGCTCAGTAGTTGTGGCACATGGGCTTAGCTGCTCCGCGGCATGTGAGATCTTCCCAGGCCAGGGCTCGAACCCATGTCCCCTGCATTGGCAGGTAGATTCTTAACCACTGCACCACCAGGGAAGCCCTATTTGTTTTTATTTTCATTACTCTAGGAAGTGGGTCAAAAAAGATCTTCCTGTGCTTTATGTCAAAGAGTGTTTTTCATATGTTTTCCTCTAAGAGTTTTATACTGTCTGGTGTTACATTTAGGTCTTTAATCCATTTTGAGTTTTTTTGTGTGTATGGTGTTAGGTAGTGTTCTAATTTCATTCTTTTACATACATGTAGCTGTCTAGTTTTCCCAGCACCACTTATTGAAGTGTCTTTTCTCCATTGTATACTCTTGCCTCCTTTGTCATAAATTAGGTGACCATATGTGCAAGGGTTTATCTCTGGGCTTTGTATACTGTACCATTGATCTATTTCTGTTTTTGTGCAAGTACCATGATGTCTTGATTACTGTAGCTTTGTAGTATAGTCTGAAGTCAGGGAGCCCGATTCTTCCAGCTCTGGTTTTCTTCCTCAAGATTGCTTTGGCTATTCAGAGTCTTTTGTGTTTCCATACAAATTGTAAAATTTTTTGTTCTAATTCTGTGAAGAATGCCATTGGTAATTTGATAGGGATTGCATTGAATCTGTAGACTGCTTTGTGTAGTATAGTCATTTTCACAACACTGATTCTTCCATTACAAGAACATGGTATATTTCTTTATCTGTTTCTGTCATGTTTGATTTCTCTCATCAGTGTTTTATAGTTTTCTCAGTACAGGTCTTTTGCCTCCTTAGGTAGGTCTCTTCCTAGGTATTTTATTCTTTTCGTTATGATGGTGAATGGGATTGTTTCCTTAATTTCTCTTCCTGATCTTTCGTTGTTAGTGTATAGGAATGCAAGAGATTTCTGTGCATTAATTTTGTATGCTTCAACCTTACCAAATTCATTGATTAGTTCTAGTATCTTTCTGGTGACATCTTTAGGATTTTCTGTGTATAGTATCATGTCATCTGCAAACAGTGACAGTTTTACTTCTTCTTTTCCAATTTGTTTCTTTTATTTTTTTTCTTCTCTGATTGCCGTGGCTAGGACTTCTAAAACTATGTTGTATAAGAGTGGCGAGAGTGGACATCCCTGTCTTCTTCCTGATCTTAGTGGAAATGCTTTCAGTTTTTCATGATTGAGAATGATGTTTGCTGTGGGTTTGTCATATATGGCCTTTATTATGTTGAAGTAGGTTCCCTCTACGCCCATTTTCTGGAGAGTTTTTATCATAAATGGGTGTTGAAGTTTGTCAAAAGCTTTTTCTGCATCTCTGAAGATGATCATGTTTTTTATTCCTTAATTTGTTAATATGGTGTAGCACATTGATTGATTTGCATATATTAAAGAATCCTTACATTCCTGGAACAAATCCCACTTGATCATGGTGTATGATCCTTTTAATGTGTTGTTGGATTCTGATTGCTGGTATTTTGTTGAGGATTTTTGCATCTATGTTCATAAGGGATAGGTGTGTAATTTTCTTTTTTCTGTGATATCTTCATCTGGTTTTGGTATCAGGGTGATGGTGGCCTCGTAGAACGAATTTGGGAGTGTTCCTCCCTCTGTAATTTTTTGGAAGAGTTTGTGCAGGATAGGTGTTAGCTCTTTCTAAATGTTTGATAGAATTTACCTGTGAAGCCGTCTGGTCCTGTACTTTTGTTTGTTGGAAGATTTTTAATTACAGTTTCAACTTCATTACTTGTGATAGGTCTGTTTATATTT
>NC_041226.1:66906593-66907702 GCF_002837175.3 Physeter macrocephalus
CTTTTTTTCTTGATGAGTCTGGCTAAAGGTTTATCAGTTTTGTTTATCTTCTCAAAGAACCAGCTCTTAGTTTTATTGATCTTTGCTGTTTCCTTCATTTCTTTTTCATTTATTTCTGCTCTGATCTGTATGATTTCTTTCCTTCTACTGACTTTGGGTTTTGTTTGTTCTTCTTTTTCTAGTTGCTTTACGTGTAAGGTTAGATTGTTTATTTCACATTTTTCTTGTTCCTTGAGGTGAGATTGAATTGCTATAAACTTCCTTCTTAGACCTGCTTTTGCTGCATCCCATAGGTTTTGGGTCATTGTGTTTTCATTGTCATTTGTTTCTATGTATTTTTTTTTCTCTTTGATTTCTTCAGTGATCTCTTGGTTTTTTAGTACCACACTGTTTAGCCTCCATGTATTTGTGTTTTTTTACAGTTTTTTTTCCTGTAATTCATTTCTAATCTCATAGCGTTGTGGTCGCAAAAGATGCTTGATACGATTTCACTTTTCTTAAATTTTCTGAGGCTTGATTTGTGACCCAAGATGTCATCTATCCTGGAAAATGTTCCATGTGCACTTGAGAAGAAAGTGTATACTGCCACTTTTGGGCGGAATGTCCTATAAATCTGTCTGGTCTATTGTGTCATTTAAACCTTGTGTTTCCTTATTTATTTTCTGTTTGGATGATCTGTCCATTGATATAAGTGAGGTGTTAAAGTCCCCTACTATCATTGTGTTACCGTTGATTTCCCCTTTTATGGTTGTTAGCATTTCCCTTATGTATCGAGGTGCTCCCATGTTGGGTGCATAAATATTTACAGTTGTTACATTTTCTTCTTTGATTGATCCCTTGATCATTATGTAGTGTCCTTCCTTGTCTCTTGTAAGTCTTTATTTTAAAGTCTATTTTATCTGATATGAGTGTTGCTACTCCAGCTTTCTTTTGATTTCCATGTGCATGGAATATTTTTTTCTATCCCCTCACTTTCAGTCTGTATGTGTCCCTAGGGTTGAAGTGGGTCTCTTGTAGACAGCACATATATGGGCCTTGTTTTTGTATCCATTCAGCCAGTCTGTGTCTTTTGGTTGAGGCATTTAATCCATTTACATTTAAAGTAATTA
>NC_041226.1:66914591-66915643 GCF_002837175.3 Physeter macrocephalus
ACAGTTTCAACTTCATTACTTGTGATAGGTCTGTTTATATTTTCTAATTATTCCTGGTTCAGTCTTGGAAAATTGTACCTTTGCAAGAATTTGTCCATTTCTTCTAGGTTGTCCATTATATTGGCATGTAGTTGCTCATAGTAGTCTCTTATGATCCTTTGTATTTCTGAGGTGTCAGTTGCAATTTCTCCTTTTTCATTTCTAATTTTATTGATTTGCCCTCTCCCTTTTTTTCTTGATGAGTCTGGCTAAAGGTTTATCAGTTTTGTTTATCTTCTCAAAGATTTCTCTTTGATTTCTTCAGTGATCTCTTGGTTTTTTAGTACCACACTGTTTAGCCTCCATGTATTTGTGTTTTTTTACAGTTTTTTTTCCTGTAATTCATTTCTAATCTCATAGCGTTGTGGTCGCAAAAGATGCTTGATACGATTTCACTTTTCTTAAATTTTCTGAGGCTTGATTTGTGACCCAAGATGTCATCTATCCTGGAAAATGTTCCATGTGCACTTGAGAAGAAAGTGTATACTGCCACTTTTGGGCGGAATGTCCTATAAATCTGTCTGGTCTATTGTGTCATTTAAACCTTGTGTTTCCTTATTTATTTTCTGTTTGGATGATCTGTCCATTGATATAAGTGAGGTGTTAAAGTCCCCTACTATCATTGTGTTACCGTTGATTTCCCCTTTTATGGTTGTTAGCATTTCCCTTATGTATCGAGGTGCTCCCATGTTGGGTGCATAAATATTTACAGTTGTTACATTTTCTTCTTTGATTGATCCCTTGATCATTATGTAGTGTCCTTCCTTGTCTCTTGTAAGTCTTTATTTTAAAGTCTATTTTATCTGATATGAGTGTTGCTACTCCAGCTTTCTTTTGATTTCCATGTGCATGGAATATTTTTTTCTATCCCCTCACTTTCAGTCTGTATGTGTCCCTAGGGTTGAAGTGGGTCTCTTGTAGACAGCACATATATGGGCCTTGTTTTTGTATCCATTCAGCCAGTCTGTGTCTTTTGGTTGAGGCATTTAATCCATTTACATTTAAAGTAATTA
>NC_041226.1:66915661-66923377 GCF_002837175.3 Physeter macrocephalus
AATATGTCCTGCCACTCCCTTCTGGTCTGCAGAGTTTCTGCTGAAAAATAATGTTAACCTTATGTGGGGATTCCCTTGTGTTATTTTTTGCTTTTCCCTTGCTGCTTTTAATATTTTTTCTTTGAATTTAATTTTTGTTTGATTAATATGCATCTTGGTATGTTTCTCCTAGGGTTTATCCTGTATGTGACTCTCTGAGATTTCTGGGTGGCTGTTTCCTTTCCCATGTTAGGGACATTTTTGACTATAATCTCTTCGAATATTTTCTGAGACCCTCTCTTTTTCTCTTCTTCTTCTGGGACCCCTATAATTCGAATGTTGATGCGTTTAATGTTGTCCCAGAGGTCTCTGAGACTGTCCTCAATTCTTTTCATTCTTTTTTCTTTATTCTGCTCCTCAGCAGTTATTGCCACCATTCTGTCTTCCAGCTCACTTATTCGTTCTTCTGCCTCAGTTATTCTGCTATTGATTCCTCCTAGTGTATTTTTTATTTCAGTTATTGTATTGTTCATCTCTGTTTGTTCTTTAGTTCTTCTAGGTCTTTGTTAAACGTTTCTTGTATTTTCTCGATCTGTGCCTCCATTCTATTTCTGAGATTTTGGATCATCTTTACTATCATTACTCTGAATTCTTTTTCAGGTAGGTTGCCTATTTCCTCTTCATTTATTTGGTCATGTAGGTTTTTACCCTGCTTCTTCACCTGTAACATATTTTTTTGTCATCTTTTTTTTTTTGATGGGTGGGACTGTGTTCCTGTCTTACTGGTTGTTTGGCCTGAGGCTTCCAGCACTGGAGTTTGTAGGCCAGTCGTTCGGGGGTTGCTCCCATCCCCATTGTCTGGTAGGTGCCCTAGTTGTGGGGAGATGTGAACTCTGCATCCCCCTACTCCACCATCTTGACCACTTTTCTGCTCTTACGAGACTTAATAAATGTTTCCAATTAAATGACATGGGATGGAATTAACTGCAGTACTAGATATGGAAGAACCACCTGTGTCCTGTTTAGAGTTGCTGCATATTCTCTTAAGATACAGTTACTCTACATGAAGAACTAAGTACCACCTAACATCAGAACTATCTTTATAGCTATGTCATTTGGGCCAATAGTTTCAGATTCTTTTTTCTCCTCTAAAACCATTATGCAAAGCCACTAATAAGTAGAAAGGCAGAGTTAAGACCCCCTTCTTCTCCCTTTTAATTTTCAACTAGGGACATATCAATGTGCACAAAAGGGCTGAACAGCAGACAGCTGAAGAGAGAAAGAAAAAGAAGCAAAGAAAGATAACTTGTGAAAACAGATTCAGATCCTCGGCAGTTCAGATTGGGCTGTTCCTGGGTACTGTGCGGGCTGTGAGCATTAGGATTTGAAGCTGAATTTCTTACTTGCTTATTTAGTCTTAGTCAAAGAAAAAATTGGATTTCTAGGGATTTCTTCTGTGCAGAGAAATTCTGCTAATGCTGCTTATGTAGCAGCTCTTTTTTGCCAGGCTTTCACTCTCAGAATAATAAACTACAATCAAAGCCAAGTTGAAGAAGCATCTTAACCTCTCAGACAAGGGATTCTGCCCCTCTTATCAACTAACATAATCCAGGACCCTGTAGACTGAAAAAAAAAAAAAAAAAAAAAGCACAACCTGGAAGTTGAGAGTTAAGTTTTATGTGGTGGACATTGTGAAGACTTAGGGACAAAGCATCTCATAACACTGAGAAATGGTTCTGAAGAGGCAAGGGGATGAGCCAGGATATGTAAGAGTTTTTGCAACAAAAGGCCAGGTAGTCAGAGCATTAAAAGATTACTGTTAATCAAAGAAAACCAGACATCCCAAGTTAATGAATTTAGTGCTTTTCTATACATGGGAAGATGCAAACTCTGGGCTCATTGAAATCATTCCTTTGATGTGCACCTCAGCTATCTGAGGCCAGTATCCTGTGTTTTTCTCATCCTGAGTCTCCTCAGGGTGCACTGTTAGGTGTGGCTGCACACATTCTGGTTCCATCCTGAGTTCCCTCAGGGCTTACTGTCGGGGCAGCTGTAATGTGGTGGCTTGATGGCTGCAACATTCGTTGTTCACTGATATAACAGGCAATTTTTTAGTTCACAATCCTACAGAAATTCTGGAGGCATTTACTTTTTTCCCAAATACTAAGATTCTGTCAAACCAACTTAACAGTTGCGGTCAGGTCACTGCCATCTGGTTTGTATGACATCAACCTGATTTTAGATAAGGTTTGATTTTCTTAAATCAAGAAATTTCCCAACTCTGTGTATCTGTATAAATAGCCCTTAAAGCTCAGAGTCTGAGAGCTAAAAGCACTAACTAACGATAAACACCCCAAATGCCCTTGGCAGAATATAAAATGCCAGACTGCTGAGTGCTCTACTTGATGCACTAGGGTGACCTAAATGGGGGGGAAATCCAAAAGGGAGGGGATATATGTATATGTATGGCTGACTCATTTTGCTCTGCAGTAGAAGCTAACACAAGATTGTAAAGCAACTGTACTCCAATAAAAATTAAGTTAAAGAAATCAGTCTAAAACTCATTTTTCTTCCTTTCCTATAACATTGTAGTAATAAAAGGTCAGGTTAGGCCTTTATCTGCCTAGTAAAACAAGTTAATCAAACCATTAAAACACCAGCCAGGCCTACCACCCAAACAGATTTTCTCTATTCTTCCCCTCCTGCTCCTTTACAAAATATTGTCTGAGTTATAATACTTTATTGTGAAACATTGTGTGTAATGGGTTTTTTATCTGCTGATTAACAGGTTTTGGATTTAGGGAGACTGGAAGAATACGATAAGCCATATCATTTGCTGCAAGATAGAGACGGCCTGTTTTACAAGATGGTGCAACAACTGGGCAAGGACGAGGCTGCTGCCCTCATTGAAACAGTAGAACGGGTAAGCCTGCTGCAGGGAGTTGTGATTAAAGTTCATCTCCAGGATTTACTCTTCACACGATCTCCACCAGGGGGCTGGTGATAAGCACTCTGTGCCCTTTTCAGTTATAAGCCTCCAGAGACAAAGCTTCATGACTGGGTCTTAACAACACACTGCAGGTTGAAGGTGGGTCTGCTGAGCATCTGCAGGAGCGGTGAGGGTGGGGCGCAGGATGTGCACATGTGCCTGAGAGATTTCGGATTGGACTTTCCACGTTTGAACTTCATGGGTTCAGATTCCCACAGAGCAAAGAACACTCTCATTTTGCAGACCCTCTGCATTTCATTCTGATTGGTGCTCAGCACATTGTGATACGAGTGCTGTCAAGGAACATCCAGGAAGTTTGAGGGGAAAAACACCTGGAAGATTTCTGGCCTAGGGAGATCTACCAGGGAAAGGTGTAGGTCACTTCTGTTTTCTAACCTTCTAGGAGTAAAGAAAACTCCTACATGATACTGTCACTTTCTCCCTAATTCCTTGTTGTTTAGAATTAGGTCCAGTTGCCCCCTTATGCTTCCTGTACCTTCTAGAAGATGAAATCGTCATCAGGAGAAATCAAGAATTCACAGTAACCCTAACACTGTAGTCTGAATGGTGCTTGAAGATTTACAAAGTATTTTCACAGAGATGAGATGTGTGAAAGCACTAAGCACTGTACATGGTGTGAGAAAGGTGCTTGATGAGTAACATTTGGGTCACGTATCTTTCTAACAATGGTCAGGTGGTAGTATCTCCTAGAGATGTGATAACTGAGGTCTGGTTTAAGGGTTAGCCATTGTCATGCAGTTGCCTGTAATTCTTTCTGGAACAAGGTGGGAGTGGGGATGATGGAAGGATGGAGGGAGGGAGGGGAGGTCTGGTATTCTTGCCCACTGAGATGCTTGGCTCACGTGGGAAGAGGTTTCCAACTGTATATAAGTCTTCCCATCAAAACTTTATCTCTGGGCATTAAATTATGGGTGCATTTTTCCTCATTTATACTTTTCTGCATTTCTGCATAAAATTACTTGTATAATATTTAATCCATCACTTAAAGAAAACATGTCCCAGTATCTAAGTACTTCTTCAGAAAGGTTTATCTAAAATGTAGCCTAAGTTCTCTCTGTCACTGTTGCATCTCATTCCTCCTCCTTAGAAATGAAGAGCGGTACCTTCCACTGTTCATAGAGTAGGAAATGGTCCAGGGTCACAGAGCTGGCTGAAGAACGGGCAGAGTTGGAGTTCATATCTAGGTTTAGGGATGATGAAGTCTGTGTTCTGAACTTTTCATAAGTACTTATATTGCATGCAAACATACAGAAGCTGCCCTTGGAGCCCTATATTTTTTTATGCCTGAAATTCACAGAGCACTTTCATTTACTAGAGTGAAACCTTCCTTCTGAAGACCTGATAATAATTGAGATTCCATGTATAACCCAGTCACAAAATGGCCAGGAATCTCCCAAACCTTTTGGTCTTTTGACCTTAGGCATTTCACATCAAAGAGAGATGTCCCCACCTGTGTGTCAAAGTCTTCACTTAAAAAGTGTCTTATAATTATCTTATAAGATAATCCTCATTTTACAGGTGAGGAAACTAAGGCCCCTTAGAAGGAAGGTGGTCTTCTATATATAACTAGTGTTAAGCTAGTTTGCAGCAGGTATACAATTAGAAATCTGTTCTTTCAGTATATGTTTAAAATCAACTGTAACATAAACACAGAAGCAGGGATAGGTCATAGAATTAGAAATCCTGTGATTCCTGGTCTAGTAATCCTGCACCTACTTTAACAAGATTAATGTTGTTACATTTGTGTAATTCTTTATAATTTATTTTACATACTTCTCACATGTATGATTGCACTTAATCCTCATCACAGTCCTTTTTTATCCCAGGTCATGGACGAGGAGACTGGGTCCAGGGCTCACCTAAGGTCACAGAGCTGGTCCAGGGAGCGCAGGAAGTGAACTGGTGGGGGAGACTGAGTTCCACCCTAGGTACTCTGCTCTGTGTCGAGCCTGAGAACGCTGCTCCTTTCATGTGGTAGCCAAGGCAGGGCCAGTCACCCAAGTTCACAGGGTGGCAGAACATCACTCTTGGATTTCAGTCCTGCCACTGGCTCAGGTCACCTCTACAGAAAGACATAAGGAAATACCTATCTTGATTCCCATCCTAGTTGAATATCCTCTTGACATTATTTCTACATATGCTCAGTCCTCTTAGGAGAACAACCTGTCAGATTGTCAACTTTTATACGTGCAAGCATCAGATATCAATGCATTGTTCAGAGCTGTAACACAGGGAGGACTAGCCTAAGTCAACAAGCTTTTCACTCTAACAACAGAATTCATTCATTTGAAAAGAAAACATCTGGGGAGAGGTGCTTCCAAGTCACGTTTTCTTGACCACATAGTTGCTTCTCTGAAAACGTTGGTGCAGGCAAGCTGAATCACTGTCTGATTGACCCTTTTAGATGATCCATGAAATCGTAGAGAAAGTATTTTTTAGATACATAAAGCTGAATGATGCGTTAGTTTGCTAGGGCTGCCATATAAGGACCACGTAGTATGCGACTTAAAACAATAGACATTTATTTCCTCACAGCTCTGGATGTTGGAAGTCTGAAGTTAAAGTGTTGGTAGGGTTGTTTTCCTCTGAGGCCTCTCTCCTTGGCTTGGAGATGCTGTCTTCTCTCTGTGTCTTTGCATGGTCATCCCTCTGTGTGCCTGTGTCCTAATCTCTTCTTATAAGGACACCAGTCATATTAGATTAGGGCCGACCTATATGACTTCATTTTAACTTATTCATCTCTTTGAACATCCTGTCTCTAAATACAGTCACATTCTGAGGTACTGGGGGTTAGGACTTCAAACATATAAAATAGAAAGTGACAGGACTCAGCCCATACATAACAAAGGATGAATGCCTGTCATTCATTTTCTTCTGTGATGAAGCAGACATGATTGAGGTTTTTTGGAAGTTTCTTTGTTCCCAGTGTGTAACAGAGGTGTCATTTTATCTACTCATGAAATCACTAGATACAACCCAAAAGTTATGAAATCCTAATATCCTAGGAGCCTGGACCAGTTTGAATAGGCTGCAGGAGGCACTTAGCGGCCATGTGGCCTTATGTCCCCCAAGGTGTCTGAGCCTCAGGGTCCTCACCTGTATGCAGTGCAGGGATTACAGCACTGCGTAGCTTCTTCACACTTATTACAGGGATCAGATGAGATAGCAGATGCCTAAGTGCTTTGAGAATGTAGAGCGTTTTACAATATAAAATGGGATCATTTTTTAAAAGGCTATAGATTAAACCCTTCCCTCCCAATAATAATAAAAAAATGCATCCACAGTTCTTTTAAGTAGCTTTAGAGACTGTAAATAATTAAAATGTATTGTTTTTAAACAAATGATACATCTAATGCTACAAAATTCAAACTTTACTTTTTAAAAAAATCTTTGTACTTTTTTATTTCATACATTTGTCATGTTTAAGAGAATTCGGCATATTAGAATAGTGAGTACAATTTAAAATATCTAGTTACTAATTTACACTTGTGATTTTAAGATGAAAAGTATAAAAATATTTTATCACAACTTATACACTATTTTTAAGAGTACATTATTAGAGTTTTTTATCTTTATTGGAGTATAATTGCTTCACAATGTTGTGTTTTCTGCTGTATAACACAGTGAATCAGCTATATGTATACATATATCCCCATATCCCCTCCCTTTTGCGTCTCCCTCCCACCCTCCCTATCCCACCCCTCTATGTGGTCAGAGCACCGAGCTGATCTCCCCGTGCAATGCAGCTGCTTCCCACTAGCTAGATATTTTACATTTGGTAGTGTATATATGTCCATGCCACTCTTACTTCGTCCCGGCTTACCCTTCCCCCTCCCCATGTCCTCAAGTCCATTCTCTACATCTGCGTCTTTACTCCTGTCCTGCCCCTAGGTTCATCAGAACCACTTTTTTTCTTAGATTCCATTTTTATGTAAAAACGTTACTTTTTTAAATAGGTTTTTAAAATTTATGAATAAGTCACTCTGCAACTCCTGTCATCACACAGTTCCTCCCCCAGGATGGAGCCCCAGCACAATTGTTGACTGTTCTGTTGACATGTTCTGTGCATCAGTAAGAACTTGTGAATATGTGGCCTTCCTTGTTTTTAAGCACAAATGATAGCTGCTCCTTGCTTTTTTCATTTAATATCTCAGATTATCTTAATACATATAGTCACCTCATTCTTTTTAATGGCTACATAGTATTTATGCTCTCTCCATTCCCTACTCCTCATTTTCCCTTCTAATGAACTGTTACAGTTTTATGTTTTTTCCCCCAAAGAAGGAACTCTCACATTCACTTACTACTTGTATTCTTTTTGATAATTTATCACTTTTTGAGTTTTATCTTTAATCATTCCTTCCTTCCTTTGGTTTATTTTGTTGTTTCTTCTTCTTTTTTTTTTTTTTTTTTTTTGGTGTTAACACGGGCCTCTCACTGTTGTGGCCTCTCCCGTTGCGGGGCACAGGCTCTGGACGCACAGGCTCAGCGGCCATGGCTCACGGGCCCAGCCACTCCGCGGCATGTGGGATCTTCCCAGACCAGGGCACGAACCCGTGTCCCCTGCATCGGCAGGCGGACTCTCAACCACTGCGCCACCAGGGAAGCCCTGTTGTTTCTTGAGGTAGGATTTATTGCTATAAACTTCCCTCTTAGAACTCCTTTTGCTGCATCGCATAGGTTTTGGATCGTCGTGTTTTCATTTTCATTTGTCTCTAGGTATTTTT
>NC_041226.1:66923486-66926900 GCF_002837175.3 Physeter macrocephalus
TCCGGACGCGCAGGCCCAGCGGCCATGGCTCACGGGCCCAGCCGCTCCGCGGCATGTGGGATCCTCCCAGACCAGGGCGCGAACCCGGTTCCCCTGCATTGGCAGGCGGACGCGCAACCACTGCGCCACCAGGGAAGCCCTCTTCTTACTTCTTGAATACATTTGTTTTCTTTCTTTCTTATTTATTAATATAAATATTTTAAGGCTGTGAACTTTTCTCTGAATACTGTTCTAGCTATATCCCATAGGTTCTGGTGTGTAGTGCTTTCATCATAGTTAGGTTTTTATTGATAGATTCTGCAATTTTGGTTGTCATTTTCTCTTTGGCCTAAGAATTATTTGAGAAAGAGATCTTTAAAATTTCCTGTGGATAGAGGATTTTTTTGTTTGTATGTTTTCTATTTTACTCATTTCATTGCCTTATGATTAAAAAAAAAAAAGTTCTCTGTACCATTTCCACCCAGAAACAGTGTTTAATAATACTTTAAGTTCTCGTATATAGGTAATTTTTGTGAATGTTCTTTGGGCATTTAAAAAGACGGACTATTGGCTATTTAAGGTATAGAGTTTAATTTTTAATTATAGTGATTTTATTAATTACATTATTTAGGTTCTCTCTATTCTTATTTATTTTGGTCCATTTGATGTGACTTGGACCTAGAGAAGTGAATTAGTCTCATACTGTACCAAGTTTCATTTTATAGTTTTTGTAATTTTTGTTTTGATAATTTCAGTGCTATAATTTTTCACTCCCTAGATATTCATGACTTAGGTTTTCACTGTGAATTACATTTTCTACTATTTTAAAGTGCCTTTCTTTTTTTGTTTTAAATTTTATTGGAGTATAGTTGATTTACAGTGCTGTATTACTTTCAGGTGCACAGCAAAGTGATTCAGTTATACATATACATATATTCATTCTTTTTCAGGTTCTTTTCTCATATAGGTTATCACAGAATATTGAGTAGATTTCCCTGTGCTATTCAGTAGGTCCTTGTTGGTTATCTCTTGGGTTGGCCAAAATGTTCGTTCAGTTTTTTCCGTACGTCAGCTCTAGTAGTGCTTAGTTGTCTTTAACTTCATTCAAAACAATTTTGTTAGACTGTATTGTGACAGCTGTCATATCAGCGTGCATTTAAAAAAATAAAATTGGTGAATTTTTGTGTAGCCATTTTAATATTGAAGATGGAAGAAAAAAGCAACATTTTTGGCATATTATGCTTTATTATTTCAAGAAAGGTAAAAGCACAATTGAAACCAAAAAAAGATTTGTGCAGTGTATGGAGAAGGTGCTGTGACGGATTGAATGTGTCAAAAGTGGTTTGCGAAGTTTCGTGCTGGAGATTTCTCGCTGGACAATGCTCCACAGTTGGGTAGACCAGTTGAAGTTGATAGCGATCAAATGAAGACATTAATTGAGAACAATCAACGTTATATCATGCAGGAGATAGATTACATACTCAAAATATCCAAATCAAGCACTGAAAATCATTTGCACCAGCTTAGTAGATTTCCCTGTGCTATTCAGTAGGTCCTTGTTGGTTATCTCTTGGGTTGGCCAAAATGTTCGTTCAGTTTTTTCCGTACGTCAGCTCTAGTAGTGCTTAGTTGTCTTTAACTTCATTCAAAACAATTTTGTTAGACTGTATTGTGACAGCTGTCATATCAGCGTGCATTTAAAAAAATAAAATTGGTGAATTTTTGTGTAGCCATTTTAATATTGAAGATGGAAGAAAAAAGCAACATTTTTGGCATATTATGCTTTATTATTTCAAGAAAGGTAAAAGCACAATTGAAACCAAAAAAAGATTTGTGCAGTGTATGGAGAAGGTGCTGTGACGGATTGAATGTGTCAAAAGTGGTTTGCGAAGTTTCGTGCTGGAGATTTCTCGCTGGACAATGCTCCACAGTTGGGTAGACCAGTTGAAGTTGATAGCGATCAAATGAAGACATTAATTGAGAACAATCAACGTTATATCATGCAGGAGATAGATTACATACTCAAAATATCCAAATCAAGCACTGAAAATCATTTGCACCAGCTTGGTTATGTTAATCGCTTTGATGTTTGGTTTCCACATAAGTTAAGCATAAAAAACTTTCTTGACCATATTTCCACATGCGATTCTCTACTGAAACTAATGAAAACGGTCTGTTTTTAAAACAAATTGTGATGGGCGATAAAAAGTGGATACTTTACAGTAACATGGAACAGAAGAGATTGTGGAGCAGGTGAAATGAACCACCAACCACACCAAAGGCACCCACCGGTGGTCTTCATCCAAAGAAGGTGATGTTGTGTATATGGTGGGATTGGAAGGGAGCCCTCTATTATGAGCTCCTTCCAGAAATCCAACGATTAATTCCAACAAGTTCGGCGGATGCCAAAATCTTGGCTCTCTGTTCACCAATGCCAAAAAGAAATACGAAGAGTTTTAGCAGAATGAGAAAAAGTAGCTTTTATTCTTTACCAGGCAAAGAGAGGACACAGCAGCCTACCACCTCAAGAACTGTGCCCCCCCCCATCCCTGGGGAACAGGGAAAGGTTTTATAGGCTAAGACTCCATGGTCTGGGGTAGGTGATAAGGCTCAAACTAATGAAGGTCTTGCATTTCCTTCTTCTGCAAATTTATGGCCAAAAGCTGGCATCAGGTGGCTCAGCAACCAGGTCCAGTGTCCCTGAAGTTATCAGCCATGACCTTGTTTTTGAAATGCAGAATGCTACAGAGGAGTGTAGGGGGAGAAGAATGCTAGGTGCAGAGTATAATTCATATGGAGTCAGAGAGTTATTGGCTTTGTTTAGCTTTGTGAAGGACAAGTCTAGTAGCTACAAGTGTGTGTTAGTAGTAACAGCTAAAGAATAACCAAGACTGCTTAACTCTTGCAGGCCTGTTTGGCTGGTATGTGCCTAAGGCCATTTACTCATTTCTGGTTTTGCTGCAACACTGCTCTCAGTGAGACCAACTGAAAGCAGCACTCGACGAAAAGCATCTGGAATTACTCAACAGAAAATGCATAATCTTCCATCAGGATAATGCAAGACTGCATGTTTTTTTGATGACCAGGCAAAAACCATTACAGCTTGGCTGGGAAGTTCTGATTCATCTGCTATATTCACCAGACATTGCACCCTTCGGATTTCTATTTATTTTGGTCTTTACAAAATTCTCGTAATGGAAAAAGTTTCAGTTCCCTGGAAGGCTATAAAAGGTACTTGGAACAACAGTTCTTTCCTCAGACAAAAAGTTTTGGGAAGACAGAATTATGAAGTTGCCTGAAAAAAGGCAGAAAGTAGTGGAACAAAATGGTGAATACATTGTTCAATAAAGTTCTTGGAGAAAATGAAAAATGTCTTATTCTTACTTAAAAACTGAAGGAATTTTTTTGGCCAGCCCAAAATTTTACATATAGTAG
>NC_041226.1:66931439-66990887 GCF_002837175.3 Physeter macrocephalus
TACTCAAAATATCCAAATCAAGCACTGAAAATCATTTGCACCAGCTTGGTTATATTAATCGCTTTGATGTTTGGTTTCCACATAAGTTAAGCACAAAAAACTTTCTTGACCATATTTCCACATGCGATTCTCTACTGAAACTAATGAAAACGGTCTGTTTTTAAAACAAATTGTGATGGGCGATAAAAAGTGGATACTTTACAGTAACATGGAACAGAAGAGATTGTGGAGCAGGTGAAATGAACCACCAACCACACCAAAGGCACCCACCGGTGGTCTTCATCCAAAGAAGGTGATGTTGTGTATATGGTGGGATTGGAAGGGAGCCCTCTATTATGAGCTCCTTCCAGAAATCCAACGATTAATTCCAACAAGTTCGGCGGATGCCAAAATCTTGGCTCTCTGTTCACCAATGCCAAAAAGAAATACAAAGAGTTTTAGCAGAATGAGAAAAAGTAGCTTTTATTCTTTACCAGGCAAAGAGAGGACACAGCAGCCTACCACCTCAAGAACTGTGCCCCCCCCCATCCCTGGGGAACAGGGAAAGGTTTTATAGGCTAAGACTCCATGGTCTGGGGTAGGTGATAAGGCTCAAACTAATGAAGGTCTTGCATTTCCTTCTTCTGCAAATTTATGGCCAAAAGCTGGCATCAGGTGGCTCAGCAACCAGGTCCAGTGTCCCTGAAGTTATCAGCCATGACCTTGTTTTTGAAATGCAGAATGCTACAGAGGAGTGTAGGGGGAGAAGAATGCTAGGTGCAGAGTATAATTCATATGGAGTCAGAGAGTTATTGGCTTTGTTTAGCTTTGTGAAGGACAAGTCTAGTAGCTACAAGTGTGTGTTAGTAGTAACAGCTAAAGAATAACCAAGACTGCTTAACTCTTGCAGGCCTGTTTGGCTGGTATGTGCCTAAGGCCATTTACTCATTTCTGGTTTTGCTGCAACACTGCTCTCAGTGAGACCAACTGAAAGCAGCACTCGACGAAAAGCATCTGGAATTACTCAACAGAAAATGCATAATCTTCCATCAGGATAATGCAAGACTGCATGTTTTTTTGATGACCAGGCAAAAACCATTACAGCTTGGCTGGGAAGTTCTGATTCATCTGCTATATTCACCAGACATTGCACCCTTCGGATTTCTATTTATTTTGGTCTTTACAAAATTCTCGTAATGGAAAAAGTTTCAGTTCCCTGGAAGGCTATAAAAGGTACTTGGAACAACAGTTCTTTCCTCAGACAAAAAGTTTTGGGAAGACAGAATTATGAAGTTGCCTGAAAAAAGGCAGAAAGTAGTGGAACAAAATGGTGAATACATTGTTCAATAAAGTTCTTGGAGAAAATGAAAAATGTCTTATTCTTACTTAAAAACTGAAGGAATTTTTTTGGCCAGCCCAAAATTTTACATATAGTAGTGAGTGTATGTTAATCCCAAGCTCCTGATTTATCCCTCTTCCCCCCATGTTTCCCCTTTGGTAACCAAGTTTGTTTTCTATGTCTGTGAGTCTATTTATGTATTGTAAATAACTTCATTTGTATCTTTTTTTTTTAAGATTCCACATATAAATGATATCACAGGATATTTGTCTTTCTGTGTCTGACTTCACTTAGTATGATAATCTCTAGGTCCACACATGTTGCTGCAGATGGCATTATTTCATTATTTTTTATGCCTGAGTAATATTCCATTGTATATATATGCCATGTCTTCTTTATCCATTCATCTGTCAGAGGACATTTAGGTTGCTTCCATGTCTTGGCTATTGTAAATAGTGCTCCATTGAACACTGGGGTGTATGTATCCTTTTGAACCATGGTTTTCTCCAAATATATGCCCAGGAATGGGATTCCTGGATAATACGGTAGTTCTATTTTTAGTTTTTTAAGGAACTTCCATACTGTCCCCCATAGTGGTTGTACCAATTTACATTCCCACCGGTAGTGTAGTAGGGTTCCCTTTCCTCCACACCCTTGCCAGCATTTACTGTTTTAGGCCTTCTGATGATGGCCATTCTGACCAGTGTGAGGTGATAACCTCATTGTAATTTTGATTTGCATTTCTCTGATAATTAGTGATGTTGAACATCTTTTCACATGCTTTATGGTCATCTGTATGTCTTCTTTGGAGAAATGTCTACTTAGATCTGCCCACTTTTTGATTGGGTTGCTTGGGTTTTTTTCTTTTTTTGATAGTGAGCTATATGAACTGTTTGTATATTTTGGAAATTAATACCTTGTTGGTCATCACATCATTTGCAAATATCTTCTCCCAGTCTGTAGGTTGTCTTTTCATTTCGTTTATTGTTTCCTTTGCTGTGCAAAGCTTCTAAGTTTAATTAGGTCCCATTTGCATATTTTTGTTTTTATTTTCATTATACTCTAGGGAGTGGATCAAAAAAGACATTTCTGCAATTTATGTGAGAGTTCTGCCTATGTTCTCCTCTAAGAGTTTTATAGCCTTACATATTTTTGTGTGTATGGTGTTTGAGAATGCTCTAATTTCATTCTCTTACATGTAGCTGTCCAGTTTTCCCAGCACCACTTAAAGAGACTGTCTTTTCTCCATTGTACAGTCTTGCCTCCTTTCTCATAGGTTAACTGACAAAACTATAGGTGTGTGGATTTATTTCTAGGCTTTCTATCCTGTTCCACTGATCTATATTTCTGTTTGTGCACCAGTACCATACTGTTTTGATGACTGTAGCTTTGTAGTATAGTCTGAAGTCAGGGAGCGTGATTCCTCCAGCTCCAGTTTTCTTTCTCAGGATTGCTTTGGCTATTCAGGGTCGTCTGGGTTTCCATACAAATTAAAAATTTTTGGGGGGCTTCCCTGGTGGCGCAGTGGTTGGGGGCCCGCCTGTCGATGCAGGGGACATGGGTTCGTGCCCCGGTCCGGGAAGATCCCACATGCCGTGGAGCCTGCGCGTCCTGAGCCTGTGCTCCGCAACGGGAGAGGCCACGACAGTGAGAGGCCCGCGTAACGCACAAAAAAAAAAAAAAAAAAAAAAAAAAAAAAATTTGGTTCTAGTTCTGTGAAAAATATCATTGGTGATTTGATAGGGATTGCATTGACTCTTTAGATTGCCTTGGGTATAGTCATGTTGACAATATTGATTCTTCCAATCCAAGAACATGGTATATCTTTATCTGTTTGTGTCAGCTTCGATTTCTTTCACCAGCGTCTTATAGTTTTCAGAGTACAAGTCTTTTGTCTCCTTAGGTAGGTTTATTCCTAGGTATTTTATTCTTTTTGATGCAATGGTAAATGGGGTTGTTTCCTTAATTTCTTTCTGATCTTTTGTTAGTATATAGGAATGCAAGACATTTCTGTGTGTTACTTTAGTATCCCGCGTTAAGGAATTCGTTGATGAGTTCTAGTAGTTTTCTGGTGGCATCTATAGGATTTTCTATGTAGAGTATTATGTCATCTGCAAACAGTGCCAGTTTTACTTCTTTCCAATTTGGATTCCTTTTCTTTCTTTTTCTTCTCTGATTGCCATGGTTAGGACTTCCAAAACTATGTTGAATAAAAGTGGTGAGAGTGGACATCCTTGTCTTGTCCTGATCTTAGAGGAAATGCTGTCAGCTTTTCACCCTTGAGTATGTTGTTAGCTGTGGGTTTGTCATATATGGCCTTTATTATGTTAAGGCAGTTTCCCTCTGTGCCCACTTTCTGGAGTTTTTATCATAAATGGGTGTTGAATTTTGTCAAAAGCTTTTTCTGCATCTCTTAAGATGATCATATGGTTTTTATTCCTCAGTTTGTTAATGTGGTGTATCACACTGATTGATTTGTGAATACTGAAGAATCCTTGCATCCCTGGGATAAATCCCACTTGATCATGGTGTATGATCCTTTTAATGTGTTGTTGGATTTGGTTTGCTAGTATTTTGTTGAGGATTTTTGCAGCAATGTTCATCAGAGATATAGCCTGTAATTTTCTTTTTTTTGTGGTATCCTTTGTCTGGTTTTGGAATCAGGGTGATGGTGGCCTCAGAGAACGAATTTGGGAATGTTCCTCCCTCGGCAATTTTTTGGAAGAGTTTCAGAAAGATAGGCGTTAATTCTCTAAATGTTTGATGTAATTCTCTTGTGAAGCCATCTGGTCCTGGAATTTTTGTTTGAAGTTTTTAAATCACTGCTTCAATTTAGTACTTGTGATTGGTCTGTTCATATTTTCTATTTCTTCCTGGTTCAGTCTTGGAAGGTCATACCTTTCTAAGAATTTGTCCATTTCTTCCAGGTTGTCCATTTTATTGGCATATAGTTGCTTGTAGTAGTCTCTTATGATCCTTTGTATATCTGTGGTGTCAGCTGTAACTTCTTTTTCATTTCTAATTTTATTGATTTGAGCCCTCTCCCGTTTTTTCTTGATGAGTCTGGCTAAAGGTTTTTCAACTTTATCTTTTCAGAGAACCAGCTTTTACTTTCATTGGTCTTTTCTGGTTTTCTTTATCTCTATTTCATTTATTTCTGCTCTGATCTTTAAGCTTTCTTTCTAATAATTTGGGTTTTGTTTGTTCTTCTTTCTCTAGTTGCTTTAGGTGTAAGGTTAGGTTGTTTGAGATTTTTCAAATAAACTTCCCTCTTCAAACTGCATTTGCTGCATCCCATAGGTTTTGGCTTGTTGTGTTTTCATTTTCATTTTTCTCTAGGTATTTTTTTATTTCTTCAGTGATCCATTGGTTGTTTAGTAACATATTGTTTAGCCTCCACGTGTTTGTGTTTTATACATTTTTTTTTCTGTAATTGATTTCTAATCTCATAGTGTTGCAATCAGAAAAGATGCTGGATATGGTTTCAGTTTTCTTAAATTTACCAAAAAATGATGGTTAGATGCCCTGAAGCAGGTGGCAGTGCCTTAACCATTTGCATGTTGTCAGGCCCAAGGACCTCTTCCATCCTTGTCAAGGGGAGTGCTAACCTTCTCTTCTTTCATACAACACTCGTGCCTTACTTTGATTCATTTAATGGTTCTGGCCCTGAATCCAACCTGGTTCAAAACTGAAATTAAGTCCCCAGTTTTCACTTGCCTGATATGTCTTTGATTATCTTTTGATATCAGATTGTAGATGTGTCTCCTAAAATGGCAAGTATTATAGTTAGGTTTAGCTCTGAGATTTACTCTTAGCCCTTAGGGGGTATATTTTATCTTAGTTCTGTTATGCTTTCAGTTTTAGTATCCTTTCTTTTAAAATCTTTTACTTTGTAGTCTGTAATTTTTGTTTTTTTGTTCATTATTTTGTGTGTTGCTTTAATTTCTTCCAGGAATACTTAATTTCCTTATTATTGACTCCACATTACAAACACTGACAACATGTTTCCCTTTTCTCCATTCTACCAACAAATTTTAGTTGTTTAAATGGTTTTTTCTTCTACTGTTTACCTTCAAATCTTTAAAAATACTTAAACCTCTATTATTTTACTTACCTGTGTTAAATGATACTTTTTGCATCTTCTCTGATTGCCATGGTTAGGACTTCCAAAACTATGTTGAATAAAAGTGGTGAGAGTGGACATCCTTGTCTTGTCCTGATCTTAGAGGAAATGCTGTCAGCTTTTCACCCTTGAGTATGTTGTTAGCTGTGGGTTTGTCATATATGGCCTTTATTATGTTAAGGCAGTTTCCCTCTGTGCCCACTTTCTGGAGTTTTTATCATAAATGGGTGTTGAATTTTGTCAAAAGCTTTTTCTGCATCTCTTAAGATGATCATATGGTTTTTATTCCTCAGTTTGTTAATGTGGTGTATCACACTGATTGATTTGTGAATACTGAAGAATCCTTGCATCCCTGGGATAAATCCCACTTGATCATGGTGTATGATCCTTTTAATGTGTTGTTGGATTTGGTTTGCTAGTATTTTGTTGAGGATTTTTGCAGCAATGTTCATCAGAGATATAGCCTGTAATTTTCTTTTTTTTGTGGTATCCTTTGTCTGGTTTTGGAATCAGGGTGATGGTGGCCTCAGAGAACGAATTTGGGAATGTTCCTCCCTCGGCAATTTTTTGGAAGAGTTTCAGAAAGATAGGCGTTAATTCTCTAAATGTTTGATGTAATTCTCTTGTGAAGCCATCTGGTCCTGGAATTTTTGTTTGAAGTTTTTAAATCACTGCTTCAATTTAGTACTTGTGATTGGTCTGTTCATATTTTCTATTTCTTCCTGGTTCAGTCTTGGAAGGTCATACCTTTCTAAGAATTTGTCCATT
Source organism: Physeter macrocephalus (assembly GCF_002837175.3). Lineage (NCBI taxonomy): Eukaryota > Metazoa > Chordata > Mammalia > Artiodactyla > Physeteridae > Physeter > Physeter macrocephalus. The sequence continues at coordinate 66,937,649 of NC_041226.1, forward strand.
TCTTCCAGGTTGTCCATTTTATTGGCATATAGTTGCTTGTAGTAGTCTCTTATGATCCTTTGTATATCTGTGGTGTCAGCTGTAACTTCTTTTTCATTTCTAATTTTATTGATTTGAGCCCTCTCCCGTTTTTTCTTGATGAGTCTGGCTAAAGGTTTTTCAACTTTATCTTTTCAGAGAACCAGCTTTTACTTTCATTGGTCTTTTCTGGTTTTCTTTATCTCTATTTCATTTATTTCTGCTCTGATCTTTAAGCTTTCTTTCTAATAATTTGGGTTTTGTTTGTTCTTCTTTCTCTAGTTGCTTTAGGTGTAAGGTTAGGTTGTTTGAGATTTTTCAAATAAACTTCCCTCTTCAAACTGCATTTGCTGCATCCCATAGGTTTTGGCTTGTTGTGTTTTCATTTTCATTTTTCTCTAGGTATTTTTTTATTTCTTCAGTGATCCATTGGTTGTTTAGTAACATATTGTTTAGCCTCCACGTGTTTGTGTTTTATACATTTTTTTTTCTGTAATTGATTTCTAATCTCATAGTGTTGCAATCAGAAAAGATGCTGGATATGGTTTCAGTTTTCTTAAATTTACCAAAAAATGATGGTTAGATGCCCTGAAGCAGGTGGCAGTGCCTTAACCATTTGCATGTTGTCAGGCCCAAGGACCTCTTCCATCCTTGTCAAGGGGAGTGCTAACCTTCTCTTCTTTCATACAACACTCGTGCCTTACTTTGATTCATTTAATGGTTCTGGCCCTGAATCCAACCTGGTTCAAAACTGAAATTAAGTCCCCAGTTTTCACTTGCCTGATATGTCTTTGATTATCTTTTGATATCAGATTGTAGATGTGTCTCCTAAAATGGCAAGTATTATAGTTAGGTTTAGCTCTGAGATTTACTCTTAGCCCTTAGGGGGTATATTTTATCTTAGTTCTGTTATGCTTTCAGTTTTAGTATCCTTTCTTTTAAAATCTTTTACTTTGTAGTCTGTAATTTTTGTTTTTTTTGTTCATTATTTTGTGTGTTGCTTTAATTTCTTCCAGGAATACTTTATTTCCTTATTATTGACTCCACATTACAAACACTGACAACATGTTTCCCTTTTCTCCATTCTACCAACAAATTTTAGTTGTTTAAATGGTTTTTTCTTCTACTGTTTACCTTCAAATCTTTAAAAATACTTAAACCTCTATTATTTTACTTACCTGTGTTAAATGATACTTTTTGCATCTGTAGTTGACTAAAGTTTGTTCTTTGTATACTGTTTTTAAAAGTTTGGGTTTTGAGTCCTTAGTGGGCCTATGAAATCCATTTAGTCAGTCATGACCAGCATGTTTTAAGAAATGAAATAGAAAAGAACGGAATGGGCGAAGAATAGCAATGTATCTTTCCTAGTAATAGTAAATATTTCATTAAATTCCTTTCAGGATAGATGAATATAAATGTAGACAGTGAATCTGTACTGGTACTCAATGTAAATTTAAATGTATTTACTACTGTGGGTGACAGTACAAATAAAAGTTTGAAAACAAGGCTCTATATCATCTTGTGCATTGGAGTTAGAATCCCAGACTTATTGTAAATATAGTTAACCCTTGAACAGTACAGGTTTGAACTGCACAGGTTAACTTGTATTCACTTTCTTAAAAATTTGTACTGCAGTACTACATGATCCACAGTTGGTTTGATCTGTAGATATGGAGGGTGACTGCAATGTTATATACAGACTGTCCAGAGGATCAGCGCCCCAACCTCTACATTGCTCAAGGGTTAACTGTATGAAATATTTTCCTGCTGTATCTCTAATTTGATAAAACTTGATCTTCTTTCCTGGATTCTTAAAGGATTCTTTCTGTATTTTGAAGCTCATTAGTTTTTCCTAGGACATCATGCACTCTTGATCTCTAGATTCAAGTCTTTTATTTCTGAGCATTTGCTTGAATTACATCTTTGAATTTATTTGATTAGACTCTCCTCTTTACAGCTATCTGTAATGTATATGTTGCTGTCCTTTGTCTATTTTATAAAGCTATTATCTCCTTAATCCTTTTAAATTTTTCATTAATACAGTTATTTGCCTTGCTTTCTCAATCCTATCCTCCATGTCTCATAGTGTTTTTTCAGCAGTGACTGATCTTCATGCTGCCTTTTAGAATGATCATTTCTTTGATGTTTTCATTTTTCTCTTCCATTTCACTTTCGGCCTCTGTCAACTCATGTTTCATCATCGTTGCTGTGCCACGTTTTCCTATACTCTTGGATGTCCACAGGTTGACTGTTCTACTACATTTTCTTTGAATGTATTGTTATATTTTAAATAATTTTCATCTTTTCAGTGAGTATTTTATCATCCATCATATGCTCATCTTATTCCTTGTCTTCATTTTTGTGTATTTTACAGGTCCTATACTACTTTTTTATTACTGTTATTCCTACTACTCACCTTTGATTTGAGTTTTTTTTAGACCATATATCTGTGGGATAGTTGTGGCTAGGGCATCATTTGAGGCTAAAGGGAATTCTCTGTGCTTAACACAGAAGTTCCACATGGCCTAGAGAGAAAAAATAAGCAAGTGAGAGAGAAATCGAGAACACATGTTCATTTAGCCTGTATTCCTCCCTAGCCTGCAGAGATGGGCAGTCAATGGTGCTTGCATTTCAAAATCTCTCTTGTCCTAGGACCTCACCAATCTACATGCTTCAGGCAAAGATATTGATTCTATGATTCCTTACTGGCATTTGCCCCTTAGTTGGAGAGCTATGTTCTCCCATGATGCTGAGATCTGCTCCCCTTACGTACCATCTCTGTCATGCCACAGCCCACTGGATCCAGTTGCTTAATGTAGCCTGTCCAGATATTTTGTCACTTGGAATTTCAAATGACTCCTGATTTCATCAAAGATTGGGCTTATTATTTCCCGATATCCTTGCTGTTTAGGGTGATTTCTGAAAGGATAAGGGGAAAGAATATTCATTATTCCGTTAAGTTAAAAGCAAAAATCCTTTCTAACTCTCCAGCACTCTTTAACTTTGGTAGTATACCTGCCAGTATGTACACAAAGTTAGACCTGCTTTCAAGACGAGGAGTTTGAGGGTTACTGGGATTGAACTAGGACCATGCACTTCAGGGAGAATGAACGTACAGTCTTGAGCCAGAATTCTACATATATTGAAGCACTGATTGCTGGCTTTTATCCATGCAGGTGAGCTTTTATTGCTCTGTTGCTCTTAGTAAGATCTAATTCCATGATGGTGGTTTTATTTACAAGCTGGAGTTTAAGTACTAGACTGTTTTAACCTACATTGGAGGAACTATAATGAACCATGCCCGAGAGAAGAGGGGGAAGAGGGCCAAGAAACCTACCACTCACTGGTCTTATGTTCTGCTTACCATGAATTAAATATTTTTGGTGTTATCTCTTAATCTTCACAACCATTCTGAGCTGGATTATCCCTCAGATGGAGAAACTGAGGCAGAAGAACCTAGGTAACTTCTCAAAGTCACAGATTAGAAAGAGTAATTTTTTAACCACCTTTCTGCCACCCAGGTTACCATGTTCACTGAGCTAAATGTGTCTCAACTGGGCTTCTTTTAAGATAAAACTACAAGATTCACAAAAGGGCCTCTGAGATGTTCTGTTTTCATCATTCAATCTGACTGATGCTGCTACTTTCCATGGACTAAGAGGCCACATCTCTGAGCAGCATCATAATCACACCCAACACTTAGCTCAGCATGTTTTAAACCTGCAGCCTGTGGCCATCACTTAGTTCCTATGAGGTAGGTCATTGTCTCATTTCACAAATGCGGTAGCCAGTGCGGAGAAAGCTTAAGTGATTTTTCCAGGTCAGCAGTGGTTCCAGGAGAGAGAGAGGTGAGATTGGGCCTCTCGATTCAGGCTCAGCCCATCCACAAGGACTCTGCTAACAAGCGTTCAGTCATCTCGACTCTCTTCATAACCCACCCTATGAAAAAGATGCCTTCTTTCACTTCTGCTGTCAGCCAGAGTATAGTCTACACCATGAGAAAGAGAAGGGTCAAATCAAGGCTTTTATACACAGAAAGCTTGTTTTCAGTATTCGGTTTCAATTATTGCAGACCATGAAGCAAAGGCCATTTTGGTTAAAAGGTGCTAGTAATAACATTTTCTGGGCTCCCCTGGTGGCACGGTGGTTACGAGTCCACCTGCCAATGCAGGGGACACGGGTTCGAGCACTGGTCTGGGAAGATCCCACATGCCACAGAGCAACTAAGCCCATGTGCCACAATTACTGAGCCTGTGCTCTAGAGCCCGTGAGCTACAACTACTGAGCCTATGTGCCACAACTACTGAAGCCTGTGCACCTAGAGCCCGTGCTCCACAACAAGAGAAGCCACTGCAATAAGAAGCCCACGCACTGCAACAAAGAGTAGCCCCCGCTCGCTGCAACTAGAGAAAGCCTGCGCACAGCAACGAAGACCCAACACAGCCAAAAATAAATTAATTTAAAAAATTTTTTTCTTTTAAAAAATTACATTGAGAAGAGTTATGGGGAAAGGAACCAGGTGATTTTGAGAGGACCGTCAAGCAGTAGAAAGTTAAAAGTATTTCCATTTGTTTTTTGGCTGTTTTTAGTTTCACCAAGGGAGTACATAATAGATAACCACACAAAATATGGCTAGTTTTAAAAAATGGAGGAGAGAGATCATATGCAATTAGCCTCCCCCCTAAAGGCCTTATTTTTTAAAAATTCTTGCATTATAATGGAAATAGCCTCAGATTTCACCCAGTGGGGGTCCACGCATTCTTGGAGAATTTCTTATTTTTCTCCTTAAGGGACATTTTAATATATAGCATTTCATATTCAGTGCTGTTTGGAGGTGGGTAGCAAGTAAGCAAGCAACAAGAGAAAATGAAAGTACACTTGACATGAAGGTAGGTATCTCAGTGCTTTTCTATTTCATGTGTGATGTCCATTATCTCTCGTGATAACTTTGTTGACAGCACCCACAAATGTATTTGGTCCCAGGTTTTATAAAATAGACCCGTAATCCTATGTTTAGGTGACCCAGGTCCTGACACAAGTCAGCCTCAGATAGATGGTACATTTTTTGTTATAAAGACTCAAACAAAACATTTCACAGTCTTCTTTGGGGGGAAAAAATGACATTTGAAGTCCTTTTTCAAAGAAATACATTTTGAGGTAACAGCTCACAAACCTTGACATTTCATTTTGTTCTGCACATCTGTCAAGGAACTGAGATACAATACAGCTACTAAAAACTGATGATTGTGGAACAGAGAAACTTGACAGCATTTCATTTCCTTTATGTTCTGATTATACATTTATCAGAAAACCTTTATTTCTTCCAGTTCAGCTAGAAATTTGTAGAATTCAAGAACTCAAAGGCCTGGCAAAGACCTGTCCTATTATTTGGTATCATCTTTCTTTTTCGAAGTTGCTTAGTTGAGTCTTTGTTAAAGCTTTTGATTCTCTTTTCATTCCTGTGACCCACCATCCACAGATCACATTTCTATAGGCCCTATAACTGCTTTGCTGCACAAATTAAATGCCAGCATATTTCATACCCATATGCCAGTGTTTCAATGCTTGTCAGTCCGAGTTTATAAAATATAGGGATGACAACCTGATATTACCATCCAAATCTGGTGTGCTCATTTTATGTGTGAAAATGAGAAACCCTTTTCAGACACTAGACTTCCCAGCCTCTCTGTCACCCTGTTTTTAATATATCTCCAGGTTTTGAGTCAGTAAAATGATTCTGCTTATCAATTTAATATAGTGTTAAAACATATCTGTGAATCAGAATGATCAGAACTCAAGTGGATCTACAGGTTGTTTGGTATTAAGCTCAGCCGCACTGAGGGTTTTAATGGGGCTACTTCCTCCATAGAATAAATACATCCCTGGTTTTTAAATTGTGGCTCCAGTAGTGATATGATTTGCTTCACATAAAGAAGTGGATCTAGAAATGCATTGCCTTAGGGAGGAGGACTTTAAAACTTTTAAACATGTTGTTTCTTTTTTCCCCTCAGGTGCACTTCAAAATGACATAGCCAGATATTACTCACAGTGACCATGTGGTTATGAACGCTTCCAATGGACAGCCCTCAGCCTCAACAATTTTTGAGTAAGCACCGTGATTCTACCATGAGGTCAAGTCTATTCTGAAGGCATTTCTCCAATAGTCTTTGCACTGCATAAGCTATATTGTATTTTCTTTACACCAGCAACAAATATTTACACATACAAGATGTTTATTTGGATTATTTTCTCCAACTTCTCCCAACGAGTCTAAGCTCTTACAAAAGGATGATTTTTATTATATTATTTTTTTTTCTTACCTAATCAGAGGTACAGGCCACCAATAAAAGCTGTCTCCCAGTTTTTGTGCCTTGAGAGACTCCAGAGACAAAGCACATTTTCTAAGGTGCAAGACAAAGTTGTCACAGATGTTTCTTACTATTCCCCAAATTATATACCCCTGTCCAATTATATCAGGGATTCTATTTAGTTGAAGTGTGTGAAGTTGCCATTTTGTCTCACCACTTCCTTTAACAGAACTGGGTTCCATACCCAAAGACCTCTGGTTAAAATAGTAAATAGTAAGAGAAAACTAATAGGAAAAACAAAAAATATACCTTAGTGTAAATGACATTATATGAGAGAGAGGCAGCCCCTCTCCAGAAAAAAAAAATAGATATATGGTTAAAATACAGAAGGACAATATTATATGTTCTAAAAGAGAAAGGAGAGAAAATATACTTTTTCAAAATAGGAGCCCTTCTAGGGAATTTCATAATGAAGGACAGATGTGTGATCAATTGTCTTTTAGACTGAAGATCTTATTTTTTAATTTTTTTTATTGTGGTAAAATATATATAACATAAAATTTGCCATATAACCATTTTTAAACATACAATTAGTGTCATTAATCACATTTACAGTGTTGTACAACCATCAATGTCTGGTTAATTTTTGGTAATTATTTTAGGACTATTCAATTTGTTATTTCTATAGAGTCATTTTTGGTATGTTTTATTTCTCTAGGAGTGGATCTCCTGTAAGTTTTGAACTTGATTGATGTAAAGTTATTCACAATATCTTATATGTTTAAACTCTGCAGCACCTGTAATTGTGTTTTTTTGCTTTTTATGGCTTGACTGATCCTTTCTGGTTTTTTAAACATTTTCTAGTTCATTATATTATTCTTTCTTTCCTTCAACTTTTCATTTATTTTGAGATTTTTTTTCTCAATTCTTAAGCTGGAAACTTAGATTAATTTTTAACTTAATTCTTTTTCTAATATAAGTACATAAAGCATACTTTTGTTTCTTAAGACCCACCTTAGCTGCAACCTACAAGTTTTGGTGCTTAGCACTGATCAATAACCACAGTATTAGGTATTTTCTAATTTCTAATTTAACTCAGTCATATCACCAAAGGTAACCACATTCACCCACAAAGTCCTTGTTTCCACCATTTTGTATTTTATTTGGTGATTCTAAAATGTTATATGTGTAACCAGTAATTTTCAAATAAAAATCCTCCCCAAGTACTGGAATGTTTTCTGATACATGCTGCAAGTTGGTTCTCTGGGATACAGACCCAGATGGAGTTTAGTGTTGGGATGTTTATTAGGGGTACCGTTGGGATCAGTACTTGCAGAAGCGAGAGGGAAGAAACAAGATAGGACAGAGGGAGAAATCAAGCTGGAACACTGGCCAGATGACCTTAGCTGACCCTACGGGGGGCTCTGGAATGAAGACGGCCCTTCAGGGTTTCCTGACATGTCCAATGGCCAGGCCTTTATACCTCCACCTTGATGGGTCACTGCATACAGGCTGCTCCCAGAGGAGCTGATGGCTAAAGACTGCCCACCAGCAGTACTTCCAGCAGCTGGGGCAACAAGTCCTTGAAGGGAGGTCTGGACAGTACCTCTCCATGCCCCCCATGGCATGTGTCACAATTCCAGAGGTAGATGATTAGAATGTACTGTGGCAGAAAACTCTTGGTGACTGACATTTAAGTCAGAATGACTAAGTGATCCTCCTCAATACCCTGTGGTCTAAAAAAAGAGGAGAAGGACCATGTAGGGGAGATAGCCTCATTCTCTAGGGTCAGCCCAGTTTTCACCTCTTCTAGGAAGCCACCTGAAGATCAATCCTCATCCTAGGTAACTCATATTTCTGTAATACCCTGACCGCCTCTCATTTGTTAAACTGAACCATACTTGGTTAGTGTCCTGTTGTTGCTATCTTGAACTAATTTCTAAACAATGGACCCTGCTTTTTCCATTTTGCACTGGGCCCTTTAAAATATGTAGCTTGCCCTGACTATGAGTATTTGTAGGTGGTCTGTTTTCTCACTTTTAGTTCCCTGGTCACAAGAAAAGAAAGAATGGAGTGCTCATGGAATAGGCAAGGCCAGCCTTTATATAGTTTAAAGGGGAGATCAGGTCTTGAAATAAACCCACACATTACTCATGGTCAATTAATCTAGGACACAGAATATAGGCAAAAATATACAATGGGGAAAAGACATTCTCTTCAATAAGTGGTGCTGGGAAATCTGGACAGCTACGTGTAAAAGAATGAAATTAGAACATTCTCTAACACCACGTACAAAAATAAACTCAAAATGGATTAAAGACCTAAACATAAGGCCAGACACTATAAAACTCTTAGAGGAAAACATAGGCAGCACTCTGACATAAATTGCAGCAATGTCTTTTTTGATCTACCTCCTAGAGTAATGAAAATAAAACCAAAAATATGCAAATGGGACCTAATTAAACTTAAAAGCTTTTGCACAGCAAAGGAAACTAAACAAAATGAAAGAAAACCTATGGACTGGGAAAACATATTTGCAAATGATGTTTTGACCAACAAAGTATTAATTTCCAAAACATACAAACAGCTCACATAGCTCAGTATCAAAAAAAAACAACCCAATCAAAAAATGGGCAGAAGACCTAAATAGACATTTCTCCAAAAAAGACATACATTGGCCAACAGGCACACCAAAAGAAGCTCAATATCACTATTAGAGAAATGTAAATCAAAACTACAGTGAGGTATCACCTCACACCGGTCAGAAAGGCCATGATCAAAAAGTCTACAAATAATAAATGCTGGAGACATACATTGGCCAACAGGCACATCAAAAGAAGCTCAATATCACTATTAGAGAAATGTAAATAACTACAGTGAGGTATCACCTCACACCGGTCAGAAAGGCCATGATCAAAAAGTCTACAAATAATAAATGCTGGAGAGGGTGTGGAAAAAAGAGAGCCCTCCTATACTGTTGGTGGGAATGTAAATTGGTACAGCCAGTATGGAAAACAGTATGGAGGTTCCTTAATAAACTAAAAATAGAGTTACCATATGATCCAGCAATACCACTCCTGGGCATATATCCAGAAAAGACAGAAACTCTAATTCAAAAAGATACATGCACCCCAATGCTCATAGCAACACTATTTACAATAGCCAAGACATGGAAACAACCTAAATGTCCATCAATAGATGAATGGATAAAGAAGATGTGGTATATATATACAATGGATTACTCAGCCATAAAAAAGAATGAAATAATGCCATTTGCAGCAACATGGATGGAGCTAGAGATCATACTAAGTGAAGTAAGTCAGGCAGGGAAAGACAAATACCATGATATCACTTATATGTGTAATCTAAACTATGATGCAAGTGACCTTATTTACAAAACAAGCAGACTCACAGATACAGAAAAGAAACTTATGGTTACCTAAGGGGAAACTGGGGGAGAGATAAATTAGGAGTTTGGGATTAACAGATACACACTACTATATATAAAATAGATAAACAGCAAGGACCTACTGTATAGCACAGGGAACTGTACTCAATAGTGGTGTGCATTTCACCACTATTTTTTTTAATTAAATGAGAAAAAAAAATCCACTCGATGTGCCTCAGGTGGAAATCTTCCTGTGTTAAGAGTCTAGACTTTGCCACTTTCTGGTTGTTATGACCTTGGACTAGCCACATAACATCTCAGTATTGGCCTCTGGCAAATGGGGAGAACACATGGAGATAACACCTCCCAAGGCTGCTGAGGGATCAACTGAGAGGATCAGTGATGCTCTAAACAGGACAAAGTTCCACCAAACAAAGAGCAGCCTTCGCCACGACAGCGCTCTTGAGTAACCCCATGTGGGCCCAGCAGAAAGCCTCTGACAATTTTGAAAGATGAAGTCACAACAATAGTAGAGCCTGTTGGGAAGAAGAGAGACTCCTCTTCTTTCCCGGCAAAGACTCAGCCAGTGAAAAACTCTGTTTTCTACAGCCCTCCCAACTTCCTTTTGCTATGTATAAGAGTTCTTCTTCCCTTGCCCTTTGGGGACTTGCACGTGGCTCCATGGTGGCAGACCTTGAATTGCAATTCTCTGCTGATCCCGAATAAACCCATTTTCCTGGAGAAGTATCTGACAGTCTATTTGTTTCAGGTCAACCAAAGGAAGGGAGTTAACAAGATCTGGGGACCCCGGAAGACTCAGAAAGGCAAATTATCCACTTGACACATCTGAGTGGACACTAGTTGACACCTCTCAGGCTGACCAGATGCAGGACTGTAAAGACCCAAAAAACCAAGAATAAACTACCGGAGATAAACTTAAATTTGTTACACTGTTTATTTTGTCATAAAGACACAGTAGTAAATTATAATACACCTTCAGGCTGTTCTACATTTGCTTGGGGCTGTAGTTATTGTATAACATTACCAAAACTCATCAAACTAAATGGTTAGGAAAGGGGAACAGGTCAAGGCCAGAGAAATTGCCCTTGAAAGCTCACCCAGTCTCCATCTACATTTGGATTTCTGACTTAACAAAGAACAAGATTAATACAAGTGGTATTCTGAAAATAGTGCAAAGAATCCTAGTTTGAAATTAAACATTTCTATGCACTCATGATCACTAGTTACAGAGGGCCTAACAGGACCAACCTCTCTAAACCATCACAGCACTCAGCCAGTTTGCATTCCCCCTTATGTCATCATCTTTCTGAGACAAGAGTCTCCAGAGAGTCTGTCTGGACACCAGTGGCAGTTTCCACAACTGCACTCCCTTTGCAAGGTGACAGTTCACTGACTGAGGTGTGGCCAGTATCGGGAGACCCAGGATTTAACCACTCCCTGATGGGCCAAGTGCATCTGGCCCAAGACACTGTTCAACCCTCATCTCTTGGGACAGGTCCTACACTAACCCCCAACCTGCTGGCCTCCGAGATGAGGGTGGGAGAGAAGTGCAGAGCACACCCCAGAGGCCTGCAGTGCAGGACAGTGGGGATATAACCAAGGAGAGTCTCAGCAGACTGGACAATCTAGTACCCAGCTGGACACAGTTATAAACTGTGCCCCTTACTTTCAATGACGGGGGAAAGGAAGAATTAGTCAATAATCCATGATGGGGAAATGGGATGTTTTGGAAAAAAAGGGGCCTAGCTTATATCAAATACTATAAGAAATTCTAGCTGCCTTTATTGTTAGATAAGGAATGATAAAAGAGCTACAATAAAATGCTTATGGAGATTTAGATGATGCTGGGATCTTAAAAAAGACATAGTACAAAAGCAACAGGAGAAAAAAACTCAATATAATTAATGATATATAATTTAAAACCTCTAAATTACAATACAAATGAAAATCTGGCAAAATATTATAAGCACTACTGCAAGTTATTTCAAAAATATAAATGCCTCATAGGAAAAAACCCATTAAGAGACGATTCAAAAATGACGAATAGATGGTCAATATACACAAAAACTTCCATCTCTATAAATCAAATAAATTAAAACTGTCTGATATTTTTTTAGACTTTAGACTGAGAAAAAATGTAATTCAGGTACTCAAAAGTTGACAATGAAATAAGCACACACAACAGCTATTAAGAGGGCAAATCTGTCCAAACCTGATGGAAAACAATTTGGCCTTTCACCAGTTAGTCTACTTCTAGGAATATAGAAAAAGGAAAAATGCACCAAAGTACATGGTCATGGATATGCATCACATCATAATTAGAAATAAACTGTGTTAAACAAAAATGAAAGACTGCATAAATTGCAATACCATGTTTCAAAGATTATGTAATGCCCATAAATAAATGTAAACCACAGAAAATTAAGAAGGATTCAGGATTCAAAATTGTTTAGTTTTATAGAAAAGATGTGGCTGTGTGCAGATGTGCATAAAGATTTCTAGGGGAAAGACTAAGAAACAACCAAAATATCAGCAAGTGTACTTGGCTAATAGAAAGAAATCCTTATTCCTTTCTTCTTCTATAGTTTTAAATTTCTTACAGAAATAGAAAAATATATATTCTTTTCTAAAGTTCACAATTACCACTAGCCTTAATGTATGACTCCTCTTAGACCTTAAGTCCAAACTGAGCTGTGAAAACACTAAAACCCCAGTGAAGGTGAAATGGAGCAGGACCCTATGGTCCTTCCCCCGATGTCCTCTGCCTGCCTTTTGTCTGTGGAAAAACTTTAGCCAAAGAATAAGTTTAATCAGAGAAGTGAGAAAATACAGAAGCAAAGGAAAACAGTCAACCAGGACAAAACAACAGTAGTTTAGTCAGTAAGCAAATTCAAGGACCTTTAGTGCCTCCTCAAGGGCTATAGATCATATTCTGAGCCATAACCTGCAAGCTGTCTTACAGATACTGAAACCCTCACCTGGTAGAAGAGGTTAACTACATGATGACCAGGCTGTAGCCATGACATTAAGCTGCCACAATTCCGAGAACTGGCCTCGAGGAAATGGGAACAAACGGACCCTGGGACTGAAGATTAACTGTACTTAAAACAATCTCAAGATGACGCTGGTCAGACCACCAGTGACCAATTTCAAGATGACGGTCAGAGCTGACTGTGCTGTTTCTGCATGCAGCCCTCTCCGTCTGTCTATGAAAGCTCTTGCCCACTGAATGTCGGGGTGGGGAGGGGGGAGTCGGCCTTTGGACAGGCATCTTCCCTCCCCCCCCAACCCCCATGACAGCATCCAAAATAAAGCAAACTTTCCTTTCCACCAACCTTGCCTCTTTATTGGTTTTTGAGCGGCGAGCAGTCCAACCCCACTTTCGGTTACAAGGTCATTCGTATAAAAGTCAGTAAGCTAGTTATTGGCATCATTTACAAGCTTAGAAAACAGATGAAATTTGAGAAGAGCAAATACCCAATGAAAAGATGAAAACTCAGTTTTTCTCTACAAAATGGGCCTCATCTCTGGGCAGCACGTGCTGGCTGGGCTCATTTCAGCCTTCCCGGGGCAGTGAGAGGGGGACACAAGGAAATCGCTAAGGTACCTCAGACTTTACAGACAGATGGTAATCATGGTCAACATCTAACCCCTTTTTAAAAGTTAATACTGAAATAACAATGCCAATGGGAGGAGTGGCTTGAAGCAGTGGCCAGCCTCAACCTTCCATCAGAATCACCTGGAGCACTTGTTTAAACACCATCCCCAGAGTTTCTAATTTTACAAAATTAGTTTAGAATGAGTGCGGGGCAATTTGCATTTCTAACAAGCTCCAGGGTGATGAGGACGCTGCAGGTCTGAGCGCCATACTTTGAGAACAGCCACCCTAAAGCTTGGTAACAGAGAGATGTTTCACTTGCATCATCTGCAACAGCAAGAACTTTAAGAACTTCCCTTGAGAAAACTCCTGTCTACAAAAACAAAGGTGTGTTTGGAATCGCCTTTTCCCTGCATTTAAGAATAAGTATCCAAATCGAAGCAGCTCAGTAGAGCAGTTACATACAGGGTGAACAGGGCCTCGGGAGCCAGACCGCCTGGTTTGGGATCCTGCTCCACCACTCACTAGCTGTGTGATGGTAGGCAACTTACTCAACCTCTCTGCTTCAGTGCTTTCAGCTCCTTCCCCTCCAGAGGGAAAACTGGAAATGGGTGCCTACCAAAATCAGTGAGAAGTCTTCACCTTCCCATTTCCATGCATATACACTTTGAAAATCCACAAACAGAAGATGCTTGAAGTGTTCCTTGCCCTGCCTGAAGTTAAGGAGATGTTTGCCCACTTTGCTATTATTTACGTTAACCACCCCCATATTCCTTCTAGGCCCCTCTCTCCTTAAGGGCCACCAAATGACCAAGAGATGTAGCTACACACACTGAATACACCACAGTCAAAACAAGCATAGGAGCTCCCATCCCCTGTGGATCCCATAAGCTGTCCCATAATAAAAGGAAATATCAGAATTTGGGAAAGATGAATGAGTCAGGGTCCAGTAACAAAAAATCTAATAATCACCCAAGTATAATTACAGTCCACCTAGTTAGTAGTTCCAGCTACTAGATGGAAAACTTTAGTTAAAAGCTTCACCTCTCTGAGCCATTTTCCATCTGTACGTTTCCTCCCAGTTTAGGGACCTGTCAATTTCAGGACCCTAGGACTCCTGGGCAGAACCACCTGCATCAAGACCATGCACTGCTTCTCTAAAGGCTAGTGATCTGGATAAGACCCCACAGGCTCCAGAGACCCCATCCCCTGAGTGGTCCTCAAAGGTGGAAGTGAAACATTAACAATAAGGAAAGGGCTGCTCAAATATAATACACACTCCAGTCATGGCTGTGAGTCCCAGGCAAATGCAAAACATGTTCAACAACAGTGTCCCCATTCATTAAATACAAGAGTGTTTTTTACCCACAGGAAATTTGCTACCACTAGGTACCAGGACATACAGTGAGAGACGCACACGGAGAGAGGGAGGCAGAGAGAGACGTGGTCATAGACACAAGGACAGCGGGACCGGGTGGAGGTGGAACGCAGCTGCCACATAAGGAAGATGGGAAAAGGTGGGACATTATTGGAAGATGGCAACGGTCCAGGGCGCTAATTAGATAAAGGAAGCTGTTCATAAGCTGCTTGTTTGGGGGGGAGGCTGGGGGGAAGGGTGCGGTTTTAGTTCAGAACTGCGAATTCCTGATAAGGGTGGAGTGCGCGGGGTCCAGTCCGTTCTCCCACTGGGCGGTGACTCCTGGGCAGCCTCGGTTCTCTACTTCCCCGCCTCCTGCTCGCCCTGCTCCAGGACGCTGCAGGCTGGCGGGGCGGCAAAGCAGGGAGCCCGGTGCCCCAGCCACCAGGTCTCCGGGTCCCCCTCCCCGGCCCTGCTCCCGCCCGCCCAGTGTTCCCGGGCGCAGGCGGAGACCAAGCGGCCGGCGTAGGGAAGCCGTCCTCGGCCTGCCAAAGGCGCCGGCGGCGTCAGGCACTGGCCCCCCAGCGGCGGGATGTTGCAGCTCAGGCGGGGCGCGCACCGTAAGAACACGCGGGAGCAGAGGTTCTGTAATTGTGTTTTTTTGCTTTTTATGGCTTGACTGATCCTTTCTGGTTTTTTAAACATTTTCTAGTTCATTATATTATTCTTTCTTTCCTTCAACTTTTCATTTATTTTGAGATTTTTTTTCTCAATTCTTAAGCTGGAAACTTAGATTAATTTTTAACTTAATTCTTTTTCTAATATAAGTACATAAAGCATACTTTTGTTTCTTAAGACCCACCTTAGCTGCAACCTACAAGTTTTGGTGCTTAGCACTGATCAATAACCACAGTATTAGGTATTTTCTAATTTCTAATTTAACTCAGTCATATCACCAAAGGTAACCACATTCACCCACAAAGTCCTTGTTTCCACCATTTTGTATTTTATTTGGTGATTCTAAAATGTTATATGTGTAACCAGTAATTTTCAAATAAAAATCCTCCCCAAGTACTGGAATGTTTTCTGATACATGCTGCAAGTTGGTTCTCTGGGATACAGACCCAGATGGAGTTTAGTGTTGGGATGTTTATTAGGGGTACCGTTGGGATCAGTACTTGCAGAAGCGAGAGGGAAGAAACAAGATAGGACAGAGGGAGAAATCAAGCTGGAACACTGGCCAGATGACCTTAGCTGACCCTACGGGGGGCTCTGGAATGAAGACGGCCCTTCAGGGTTTCCTGACATGTCCAATGGCCAGGCCTTTATACCTCCACCTTGATGGGTCACTGCATACAGGCTGCTCCCAGAGGAGCTGATGGCTAAAGACTGCCCACCAGCAGTACTTCCAGCAGCTGGGGCAACAAGTCCTTGAAGGGAGGTCTGGACAGTACCTCTCCATGCCCCCCATGGCATGTGTCACAATTCCAGAGGTAGATGATTAGAATGTACTGTGGCAGAAAACTCTTGGTGACTGACATTTAAGTCAGAATGACTAAGTGATCCTCCTCAATACCCTGTGGTCTAAAAAAAGAGGAGAAGGACCATGTAGGGGAGATAGCCTCATTCTCTAGGGTCAGCCCAGTTTTCACCTCTTCTAGGAAGCCACCTGAAGATCAATCCTCATCCTAGGTAACTCATATTTCTGTAATACCCTGACCGCCTCTCATTTGTTAAACTGAACCATACTTGGTTAGTGTCCTGTTGTTGCTATCTTGAACTAATTTCTAAACAATGGACCCTGCTTTTTCCATTTTGCACTGGGCCCTTTAAAATATGTAGCTTGCCCTGACTATGAGTATTTGTAGGTGGTCTGTTTTCTCACTTTTAGTTCCCTGGTCACAAGAAAAGAAAGAATGGAGTGCTCATGGAATAGGCAAGGCCAGCCTTTATATAGTTTAAAGGGGAGATCAGGTCTTGAAATAAACCCACACATTACTCATGGTCAATTAATCTAGGACACAGAATATAGGCAAAAATATACAATGGGGAAAAGACATTCTCTTCAATAAGTGGTGCTGGGAAATCTGGACAGCTACGTGTAAAAGAATGAAATTAGAACATTCTCTAACACCACGTACAAAAATAAACTCAAAATGGATTAAAGACCTAAACATAAGGCCAGACACTATAAAACTCTTAGAGGAAAACATAGGCAGCACTCTGACATAAATTGCAGCAATGTCTTTTTTGATCTACCTCCTAGAGTAATGAAAATAAAACCAAAAATATGCAAATGGGACCTAATTAAACTTAAAAGCTTTTGCACAGCAAAGGAAACTAAACAAAATGAAAGAAAACCTATGGACTGGGAAAACATATTTGCAAATGATGTTTTGACCAACAAAGTATTAATTTCCAAAACATACAAACAGCTCACATAGCTCAGTATCAAAAAAAAACAACCCAATCAAAAAATGGGCAGAAGACCTAAATAGACATTTCTCCAAAAAAGACATACATTGGCCAACAGGCACATCAAAAGAAGCTCAATATCACTATTAGAGAAATGTAAATCAAAACTACAGTGAGGTATCACCTCACACCGGTCAGAAAGGCCATGATCAAAAAGTCTACAAATAATAAATGCTGGAGAGGGTGTGGAAAAAAGAGAGCCCTCCTATACTGTTGGTGGGAATGTAAATTGGTACAGCCAGTATGGAAAACACTATGGAGGTTCCTTAATAAACTAAAAATAGAGTTACCATATGATCCAGCAATACCACTCCTGGGCATATATCCAGAAAAGACAGAAACTCTAATTCAAAAAGATACATGCACCCCAATGCTCATAGCAACACTATTTACAATAGCCAAGACATGGAAACAACCTAAATGTCCATCAATAGATGAATGGATAAAGAAGATGTGGTATATATATACAATGGATTACTCAGCCATAAAAAAGAATGAAATAATGCCATTTGCAGCAACATGGATGGAGCTAGAGATCATACTAAGTGAAGTAAGTCAGGCAGGGAAAGACAAATACCATGATATCACTTATATGTGTAATCTAAACTATGATGCAAGTGACCTTATTTACAAAACAAGCAGACTCACAGATACAGAAAAGAAACTTATGGTTACCTAAGGGGAAACTGGGGGAGAGATAAATTAGGAGTTTGGGATTAACAGATACACACTACTATATATAAAATAGATAAACAGCAAGGACCTACTGTATAGCACAGGGAACTGTACTCAATAGTGGTGTGCATTTCACCACTATTTTTTTTAATTAAATGAGAAAAAAAAATCCACTCGATGTGCCTCAGGTGGAAATCTTCCTGTGTTAAGAGTCTAGACTTTGCCACTTTCTGGTTGTTATGACCTTGGACTAGCCACATAACATCTCAGTATTGGCCTCTGGCAAATGGGGAGAACACATGGAGATAACACCTCCCAAGGCTGCTGAGGGATCAACTGAGAGGATCAGTGATGCTCTAAACAGGACAAAGTTCCAACAAACAAAGAGCAGCCTTCACCACGACAGCGCTCTTGAGTAACCCCATGTGGGCCCAGCAGAAAGCCTCTGACAATTTTGAAAGATGAAGTCACAACAATAGTAGAGCCTGTTGGGAAGAAGAGGGACTCCTCTTCTTTCCCGGCAAAGACTCAGCCAGTGAAAAACTCTGTTTTCTACAGCCCTCCCAACTTCCTTTTGCTATGTATAAGAGTTCTTCTTCCCTTGCCCTTTGGGGACTTGCACGTGGCTCCATGGTGGCAGACCTTGAATTGCAATTCTCTGCTGATCCCGAATAAACCCATTTTCCTGGAGAAGTATCTGACAGTCTATTTGTTTCAGGTCAACCAAAGGAAGGGAGTTAACAAGATCTGGGGACCCCGGAAGACTCAGAAAGGCAAATTATCCACTTGACACATCTGAGTGGACACTAGTTGACACCTCTCAGGCTGACCAGATGCAGGACTGTAAAGACCCAAAAAACCAAGAATAAACTACCGGAGATAAACTTAAATTTGTTACACTGTTTATTTTGTCATAAAGACACAGTAGTAAATTATAATACACCTTCAGGCTGTTCTACATTTGCTTGGGGCTGTAGTTATTGTATAACATTACCAAAACTCATCAAACTAAATGGTTAGGAAAGGGGAACAGGTCAAGGCCAGAGAAATTGCCCTTGAAAGCTCACCCAGTCTCCATCTACATTTGGATTTCTGACTTAACAAAGAACAAGATTAATACAAGTGGTATTCTGAAAATAGTGCAAAGAATCCTAGTTTGAAATTAAACATTTCTATGCACTCATGATCACTAGTTACAGAGGGCCTAACAGGACCAACCTCTCTAAACCATCACAGCACTCAGCCAGTTTGCATTCCCCCTTATGTCATCATCTTTCTGAGACAAGAGTCTCCAGAGAGTCTGTCTGGACACCAGTGGCAGTTTCCACAACTGCACTCCCTTTGCAAGGTGACAGTTCACTGACTGAGGTGTGGCCAGTATCGGGAGACCCAGGATTTAACCACTCCCTGATGGGCCAAGTGCATCTGGCCCAAGACACTGTTCAACCCTCATCTCTTGGGACAGGTCCTACACTAACCCCCAACCTGCTGGCCTCCGAGATGAGGGTGGGAGAGAAGTGCAGAGCACACCCCAGAGGCCTGCAGTGCAGGACAGTGGGGATATAACCAAGGAGAGTCTCAGCAGACTGGACAATCTAGTACCCAGCTGGACACAGTTATAAACTGTGCCCCTTACTTTCAATGACGGGGGAAAGGAAGAATTAGTCAATAATCCATGATGGGGAAATGGGATGTTTTGGAAAAAAAGGGGCCTAGCTTATATCAAATACTATAAGAAATTCTAGCTGACTTTATTGTTAGATAAGGAATGATAAAAGAGCTACAATAAAATGCTTATGGAGATTTAGATGATGCTGGGATCTTAAAAAAGACATAGTACAAAAGCAACAGGAGAAAAAAACTCAATATAATTAATGATATATAATTTAAAACCTCTAAATTACAATACAAATGAAAATCTGGCAAAATATTATAAGCACTACTGCAAGTTATTTCAAAAATATAAATGCCTCATAGGAAAAAACCCATTAAGAGACGATTCAAAAATGACGAATAGATGGTCAATATACACAAAAACTTCCATCTCTATAAATCAAATAAATTAAAACTGTCTGATATTTTTTTAGACTTTAGACTGAGAAAAAATGTAATTCAGGTACTCAAAAGTTGACAATGAAATAAGCACACACAACAGCTATTAAAAGGGCAAATCTGTCCAAACCTGATGGAAAACAATTTGGCCTTTCACCAGTTAGTCTACTTCTAGGAATATAGAAAAAGGAAAAATGCACCAAAGTACATGGTCATGGATATGCATCACATCATAATTAGAAATAAACTGTGTTAAACAAAAATGAAAGACTGCATAAATTGCAATACCATGTTTCAAAGATTATGTAATGCCCATAAATAAATGTAAACCACAGAAAATTAAGAAGGATTCAGGATTCAAAATTGTTTAGTTTTATAGAAAAGATGTGGCTGTGTGCAGATGTGCATAAAGATTTCTAGGGGAAAGACTAAGAAACAACCAAAATATCAGCAAGTGTACTTGGCTAATAGAAAGAAATCCTTATTCCTTTCTTCTTCTATAGTTTTAAATTTCTTACAGAAATAGAAAAATATATATTCTTTTCTAAAGTTCACAATTACCACTAGCCTTAATGTATGACTCCTCTTAGACCTTAAGTCCAAACTGAGCTGTGAAAACACTAAAACCCCAGTGAAGTTGAAATGGAGCAGGACCCTATGGTCCTTCCCCCGATGTCCTCTGCCTGCCTTTTGTCTGTGGAAAAACTTTAGCCAAAGAATAAGTTTAATCAGAGAAGTGAGAAAATACAGAAGCAAAGGAAAACAGTCAACCAGGACAAAACAACAGTAGTTTAGTCAGTAAGCAAATTCAAGGACCTTTAGTGCCTCCTCAAGGGCTATAGATCATATTCTGAGCCATAACCTGGAAGCTGTCTTACAGATACTGAAACCCTCACCTGGTAGAAGAGGTTAACTACATGATGACCAGGCTGTAGCCATGACATTAAGCTGCCACAATTCCGAGAACTGGCCTCGAGGAAATGGGAACAAACGGACCCTGGGACTGAAGATTAACTGTACTTAAAACAATCTCAAGATGACGCTGGTCAGACCACCAGTGACCAATTTCAAGATGACGGTCAGAGCTGACTGTGCTGTTTCTGCATGCAGCCCTCTCCGTCTGTCTATGAAAGCTCTTGCCCACTGAATGTCGGGGTGGGGAGGGGGGAGTCGGCCTTTGGACAGGCATCTTCCCTCCCCCCCCAACCCCCATGACAGCATCCAAAATAAAGCAAACTTTCCTTTCCACCAACCTTGCCTCTTTATTGGTTTTTGAGCGGCGAGCAGTCCAACCCCACTTTCGGTTACAAGGTCATTCGTATAAAAGTCAGTAAGCTAGTTATTGGCATCATTTACAAGCTTAGAAAACAGATGAAATTTGAGAAGAGCAAATACCCAATGAAAAGATGAAAACTCAGTTTTTCTCTACAAAATGGGCCTCATCTCTGGGCAGCACGTGCTGGCTGGGCTCATTTCAGCCTTCCCGGGGCAGTGAGAGGGGGACACAAGGAAATCGCTAAGGTACCTCAGACTTTACAGACAGATGGTAATCATGGTCAACATCTAACCCCTTTTTAAAAGTTAATACTGAAATAACAATGCCAATGGGAGGAGTGGCTTGAAGCAGTGGCCAGCCTCGACCTTCCATCAGAATCACCTGGAGCACTTGTTTAAACACCATCCCCAGAGTTTCTAATTTTACAAAATTAGTTTAGAATGAGTGCGGGGCAATTTGCATTTCTAACAAGCTCCAGGGTGATGAGGACACTGCAGGTCTGAGCGCCATACTTTGAGAACAGCCACCCTAAAGCTTGGTAACAGATGTTTCACTTGCATCATCTGCAACAGCAAGAACTTTAAGAACTTCCCTTGAGAAAACCCCTGTCTACAAAAACAAAGGTGTGTTTGGAATCGCCTTTTCCCTGCATTTAAGAATAAGTATCCAAATCGAAGCAGCTCAGTAGAGCAGTTACATACAGGGTGAACAGGGCCTCGGGAGCCAGACCGCCTGGTTTGGGATCCTGCTCCACCACTCACTAGCTGTGTGATGGTAGGCAACTTACTCAACCTCTCTGCTTCAGTGCTTTCAGCTCCTTCCCCTCCAGAGGGAAAACTGGAAATGGGTGCCTACCAAAATCAGTGAGAAGTCTTCACCTTCCCATTTCCATGCATATACACTTTGAAAATCCACAAACAGAAGATGCTTGAAGTGTTCCTTGCCCTGCCTGAAGTTAAGGAGATGTTTGCCCACTTTGCTATTATTTACGTTAACCACCCCCATATTCCTTCTAGGCCCCTCTCTCCTTAAGGGCCACCAAATGACCAAGAGATGTAGCTACACACACTGAATACACCACAGTCAAAACAAGCATAGGAGCTCCCATCCCCTGTGGATCCCATAAGCTGTCCCATAATAAAAGGAAATATCAGAATTTGGGAAAGATGAATGAGTCAGGGTCCAGTAACAAAAAATCTAATAATCACCCAAGTATAATTACAGTCCACCTAGTTAGTAGTTCCAGCTACTAGATGGAAAACTTTAGTTAAAAGCTTCACCTCTCTGAGCCATTTTCCATCTGTACGTTTCCTCCCAGTTTAGGGACCTGTCAATTTCAGGACCCTAGGACTCCTGGGCAGAACCACCTGCATCAAGACCATGCACTGCTTCTCTAAAGGCTAGTGATCTGGATAAGACCCCACAGGCTCCAGAGACCCCATCCCCTGAGTGGTCCTCAAAGGTGGAAGTGAAACATTAACAATAAGGAAAGGGCTGCTCAAATATAATACACACTCCAGTCATGGCTGTGAGTCCCAGGCAAATGCAAAACATGTTCAACAACAGTGTCCCCATTCATTAAATACAAGAGTGTTTTTTACCCACAGGAAATTTGCTACCACTAGGTACCAGGACATACAGTGAGAGACGCACACGGAGAGAGGGAGGCAGAGAGAGACGTGGTCATAGACACAAGGACAGCGGGACCGGGTGGAGGTGGAACGCAGCTGCCACATAAGGAAGATGGGAAAAGGTGGGACATTATTGGAAGATGGCAACGGTCCAGGGCGCTAATTAGATAAAGGAAGCTGTTCATAAGCTGCTTGTTTGGGGGGGAGGCTGGGGGGAAGGGTGCGGTTTTAGTTCAGAACTGCGAATTCCTGATAAGGGTGGAGTGCGCGGGGTCCAGTCCGTTCTCCCACTGGGCGGTGACTCCTGGGCAGCCTCGGTTCTCTACTTCCCCGCCTCCTGCTCGCCCTGCTCCAGGACGCTGCAGGCTGGCGGGGCGGCAAAGCAGGGAGCCCGGTGCCCCAGCCACCAGGTCTCCGGGTCCCCCTCCCCGGCCCTGCTCCCGCCCGCCCAGTGTTCCCGGGCGCAGGCGGAGACCAAGCGGCCGGCGTAGGGAAGCCGTCCTCGGCCTGCCAAAGGCGCCGGCGGCGTCAGGCACTGGCCCCCCAGCGGCGGGATGTTGCAGCTCAGGCGGGGCGCGCACCGTAAGAACACGCGGGAGCAGAGGTTGGCCTCCTGCAGCGGGCTAGGCGGCACCGCCCGGGACACTGGCTGCATCTTGCCAGCCAGGGCGGCCGCGGACCGGGGACGCGCTACTCCAGCTGCGGTGCCATTCCCGCTGCTCCTGGAGGCGCCGGCGGGGATGCTGGAGATGTGGCCGCCTCGCTGGTCCGCTGGGCGGGAGCCCAAGAACCACCTGCTTCTGGGAGGGGAGCGCCCACGGCCCACCGGTCCCTGCCTCCCGGGGTCGCCTCGGGGGCGTCCGCTACGCGCCGCTGCCTCGGCTGCTGGGAGCCGGGTGCGGGGCGACGGGACGAAGGGTCGGCCAGGCGGAATCTGCCGGGAGCCACAGGGAGGTACGAGGCGAGGGGCCAGAGCAGTTGATGGAGACTGGTAAGCCAACTGCGCAGCACAGCAGGTCGGCACCCAAACGCCCACTTATTCGCACCTGGCTGCAAACTCTACCAAAGTGCTTACTCTGAGACCAGGCACCGACTCAGAAGGTGGAGAGAGTGGAGGCGCAGGCTCTGCCCTCCTCTGCTGCTCTGAAACACCCCCTGTCTTCAGGGAAGACCAGGAGAAAGATGGCACAAGGCATTAGCAGCCCGCCCTCATCACGACCAAACAACGGTTCGTGGGAGGTTCTCCAGCTGTAACCAAGCAGGACCCTGTGGGGCCTTCCTGGGACAGACCCCCCGCCGCCCACCGCCTTATGTCCTCTGCCTGTCTCTTGTTTGTAGAAAAGCTTTAGTCTCCCAGGCCTCCCCTGAGTTACAAAAGGCTGGCTCAGAAATTAACCACTGAAAGAATGTGAACATGTAATAACAAAAAAATTTAAACAATAGGTCAGCCATGTTACAGAACCTTTAGTTCCTCCCCAAAGGACACAGATAGCGTCTGGCACACATTCCTCAGTTGTTTGGCAGATACTAAAACCTCTTCCAGATGGAAGAAGTTAACTGCATGATGACCAAGAGCAGGTAGCCTCCAGACCTGCTGGAGCCTAAGGACTGATGCTGATAACCCCTGTGCCACCACTGTGTTAACTCACCGTGAACCAATCAGAGAACAGTGCACGAGCTGGCTGCAGTACTGTGGAAGAATGCCGCCTGCCGTATCAGTAAACTAAGAATATCGGGGCATCAAGCCCTCAGCCACTGCAGCCACCCCCAAGTGTGCACCCTGAGGGAATTCAGGATGGAGAAAAAGGGGATACTGGCCCTAGATAGTTAATGTGCATGTCAAAGGGGTGATTTCAATAAGCCCAGACTCTTGCATCTTCACATACATAGGAAAGCGCTAGGGAATTCCCTGGAGGTCCAGTGTTAGGCTCTGCGCTTTCACTGTTGCGGGCACAGGTTAAATCCCTGGTCAGGGAACTAAGATCCCACAAGCCTCACAGAACGGCCAAAAAAAAAAAAAAGTGGTAAATTCATTAACTTCAGATGTCTGGTCTTCTTTAATTAACAGTAATCTTTTGATGCTCTGAGGCCAAAAAAAAAAAAAAAAAAAAAAAAAGTGGTAAATTCATTAACTTCAGATGTCTGGTCTTCTTTAATTAACAGTAATCTTTTGATGCTCTGACTACCTGGGTTTTGTTGCAAAAACTCCTATATATCCTGCCTCCTCCATTACCTCTTGGGAGCAGACCCTTGGAGCTATCTCTGAGCTACAGGGTTTAAGTCCTCAGCACGTCGGCTGAATAAAAGATAATCCTCAAGTTAGTACCCTGGACTCTCTCCCCCACCTTGCCTTTAAAAATCCTCCCCTGAAATCCATCAAGGAGGATAAACCTTTCTCTGCTCAGAACTTGGACACTTCGGTTTATCTGGCATCACTGTGCCTTGGGTACTGGAACTTGGGTTTGACAACACAACCTGAGGCCAACACAAAGCAGGATTTAGCCCAGATTATGTTTGTAGAGCTACAAAGACTTAAAGAAAGGTAGAAGAAGATTAGAGGAGCTCAGATGATTTTGGAAGATGAATGCATGCTGTCACTGGGGACAGCCTTTTGGCATCTCACGTTACACTGTGCGAGGGACCTCTGTATGCTTTTTGCTGCCCTTGAAGACTGGGAAAGGGGGATACTGGGAGAGAGAGACTGCCGTATGCTTCGTGTGCTCAGAGCCTAGATAAATAACAGTGGCACGTTACAGAAAACAGGTCATGCGCATTTCTGGGGACCTTACTTCCACTTTAACCCTAACAATGCCCTATTCAAGAAGGTATTATTATCCCTATTGTCCAGATGAGAAAAATGAGGCTCAAGCACAGCACTTGTCCAAAGTCTTTGAATCAGTAAATGATGAATCCTGATTTGGACTCAAGTCTGAGTCCAGTATGGTCTGTCTCACTGGTGGATGGACAGTGTGTGTGGAAAGTACCTAGAATACATGGTTTGAATGAAAGAATGACTGTAGGATTGAATGAACAAAATCTTGGGCTCCCACTCGTGTTTAGTTATTTGTGTGGCTATCTTACCAGCTCAGCAGTTTCTCTTCCCTTTCACCCTAAATGAAGGAAGATCAAATGCTTATAACAAGATCCCATTATTATTAATACTTTCGCATATACCTTGGCTAAAATAGTGTTATTAATAATGGCTTTTAGCTTCAGTTATGCAAGATGAATAGGTTCTGCAGAACTGGTGTACAGCAATGTGGCTTTAATAGACAATATCGTACTGTGTATTTTAATTTGCTGAGAGAGTAGATCTTGAGTGTTCTCAACATAGAAAGGAAAAAAAGGAAAATGGTTAAGGTATGAAATGATTATGTTGACTGGCTTAGCTGTGGTGAATATTTCTCAATGTATACATAAATCAAGTCGTAAGACTGTACATCTTAAATATGTACAAGTTTTGATAGTCAGTTATACCTTAATAAAGCTGGAGGGAAAATGACATTTAAAGAATGCCTTAAAAAGGACTTCCCTGGTGGTGCAGTGGTTAAAAATCTGCCTGCCAATGCAGGGGACACGGGTTCGATCCCTAGTCCGGGAAGATCTCACATGTCACGGAGCAACTAAGCCCGTGCACCACAACTACTGAGCCTGCACTCTAGATCCTGTGAGCCACAACTACTGAAGCCCACACGCCTAGAACCCATGCTCCGCAACAAGAGAAGACACTGCAATGAGAAGCCTGCACACCACAAAGAGTAGCTCCCGCTCGCCACAACTAAAGAAAAGCCCCCGTGCAGCAGCAAAGACCCAACACAGCCAAAATTTTAAAAAAGCCTTAATGTAGTCAAACATTTTTTATAAATCAAACATATAAGAATGGCAAAATGTTGATAATTTTCAATTGATAGGCATGATGGGGATTTATTATACTACTTTTTTTTTTTTTTTGGGCCACACCACACAGCATGTGGGAGCATGTGGGATCTTAGTTCCCTGACCAGGGATTGAACCCGGGCCACAGCGGTGAAAGTGCAGAGTCCTAACCACTATACCACCAGCGAACTCCCTGAAAATTGTAACTTTTCAATTACCTACTTTCTGGTGTTGGCTCTTTCTCAGAAAATGCAATCTACAATCTACATAATCATAATCTAAATCAGATTTAGAGCTCTCTTTGACATTCCCTACATTTTCCAGCCCTGCAAATGCTCAACTACTAGTTCTACTTCAAAAGATGAAGAGATTTCTTGCTAAAGTTGGAAGTCTAGTGACTTCTTTTGTCAGGCTTCCCCAGACTGTTCTCTCCCATCCCCACAACTATCTCAGGACCATAATTAGCTGTCTCCAAACTGCCAAATACACTCAGTCCCTTCAGCTTCTGCTGTCTTTTTTTAAACTAAGAGCTTTTCAAACTTCTCAGCATTCTTTCCTGAACGTTAATAAGGTATTTAAAAGACATATTGAAAAATCAGTGTTAAATTGTACAGAGAAGACTGGATATGAAGCCAGGGGACCAGCAATCTAGATGCTTCACTTATTACCTAAATTTCTCAGGTCTAAAATGGGAAATGCCCATTCTTTCTACTTCCTATAGTGTAATTTTGAGCCTTAGAATTTGTGAATGCACTTTGTAAAAACCTAAAATCTAAGGCAACATACAAATAAATGGTTTGGGTTTTTGTTTTATTTTCATTCATTGAACAGATGTTTAGGGAGTGCCTTCTAGGTGCACAACCACTAGGCCAGGCACAGAGCTTACAAACACGGGGGAGATGTTGTAAGACCTCTTTCTACACTTGTTTACTGATCTTAAATGGTTCAACACTATAACTAAGAAGACAATAACAAGTGTTAAAGTGCCGCGGACCAGCCAGACGAGGAAGACTGAGCCACCCAGGGTCAGAAAGGAAGGGGTAAGGGACTGAAACAGCACCGACGAATGGGGTCAGAAGGACCAAGACAACTGCTGGTTGCAGGGCAGATTTTATTGTGCTACAGCTGCAGATTATATAGACTAGAAAAGGGAAGGTTGCCAGATGGTGGTTTACATTATCTAATGACTGTCTTGGCTCAAGGTTAACTTCCCTGGGAGAAAACCCATAAACCCAGAATCATCAAAAATAACCTGCATGTGCAGGGGGGAGACAGCTTTGCTTATCTCATTTTACATTCTTTCTGATCTCTGGGCCCTGGTGATTTACCTCCCATGGAATGGAACAAGGAATGGAACAAGTAGGGACAGTCCCTTCGAGCAGCGGCGGCATGCCTGGCACTTCCGCAGCCTGCTCTCACGGCTGACTGCTTCCCACAGGTCCCCCTTTTTTATTTTTTAATTTTTGCTGAAAAATTATTCCATGAAGCTTAGTGCCGAGAGTAGTATATTGTTGCATGAGGATACGAAACAGACATGAGAAGATTATTATCAAAAATAGGCAAATCATGGCCAGGGTAATAAATCCTGACAACCTTCCAGTAATCCAAGACTGAGGGTTTAACCACTTTAAATGATCTAGTAAAGTATGCATTACATCTTCTGGCGAAATATCATCAAGATGTGCATTTTGCATACCCTGAATTTCAGCATTTAACTTCTTAAGATCAAGACTAATATTATCATCTGACCAAACACTCAGCAGATGCATTTTTACTTTTTCCCATTCCCAAATAGAGTCATTATACTTATAAGGAGTAACACAAATCCATGTATACTTTGCATGACAAGCTAAACGCATCCTCAATTTTAATGCTGCCATCTGATCTCCAATCCCCCAAACTGCGTTTTTAAATTCATCTAACTTGTTATTAACCTGTAAATCTATGTGACTTTGTAAAGATAAAGCAAGACTGGTATTTTGAGATAACTGATTAACAAAGTGAGCATCATTAATACTCTGTGAAAGAGCAAGACCGGCAGTAGCCGCGGTAGCAGACAGAACAGCCAAGGCAAGTAAACTTACTATTAGCCACCCAATAAAGCGTCTCCTTCCCTGCAAGGCTTTAGAGAGTTCCACCCATGCCTGTACTCCAGTATTTTCATACCAAGGTTCTTTCAGATGTACAGGCACCATAACATACATGGGTTGCTTTAGTATAAGCACAGACTGCGCTCCTGCAGAAGGGAACATACAACTGCCAAAAATACAATTAACACAGCTAATATTATACCCTCCTTTGGAAGAATTAACAATGTTAATAGAACCAATCAAAAGTGTATATGGAGGAGCAACACAAGTTATAACAGGCATATTGGAATAAGTTAGAGCTAGTTTCCATATGTCCCAGTTCTTTTGAAATGTAATAAACCTATCTATGACGGGAATAGAAGAGATAAGAACTGACCCCTTGGTATAATCTATAGTACACCATATTTGGTTATTATTCCAAGATGCATTGCAGCATTCAAAATTGGATTCAGGAAAGTTAACGGTCATAAAAGGAGGAAATTGATTTTTTGATTTTCTGTTAAGAATAGTAACCTTATGTCCAGCTATAAGTACCCCTTGTCCTCCAGGTAAACGCTTCATACAGAAATAATTTCCTGAATCTTCACCCGTAACCTTGGTTATAGTTAATAGTGGAATCCCTAAGTGGTGAAGCGTATGAGATTCGACCTCTAATATTAAGAGGTTGCCCATTTTTATACCAAATGATGGTATCCTTAAGATCCTCTCGTTGGCTGGTAGCCGGGCATGTAAGAGTAATGTTGGTTCCTGTATAATGAAGGATGCCTGGAGAGCCTGACAAACCAATTGATTGATCCGTTTCCTCATAAACATCTGTATGCTCATAACTAATAGCCTTTACACATCCAGTTTCCAGATTCAATGGGCTAAGACAGACAGGATAGGTATTAAACCAGTTAGTATAATTTACAGACATATTGATTTGTTTTATATTCCCAATAAGAGGCCCATAAACAGTATCATTGTAAAATACAGGAAACTCTGCTTCAGACCAAGATATGGGTTGTAACAGTTCAGGATCAGGTACATAGGCCCAGTAAGTTGCTGCATTAACAGAGGGAACACATGAAATGGTTGCCAACATAGCCAAAAATAAAGTTACAGGTGTAACAGGATTATTCTGTTGTTTCACTAACTCTTGAGCTCGTGAAACCAACTGTTTAATTTGTCCCCAGGTTAGAACATCACTCCCTTGAGTCGTCCTGGCAAGTGGTCTCTTCTTCTTCTTTTTCTCGATTGATACGGTCACTGTTGCTTTCTTTGGAGAAATGTGAAGTTTCTGCATTTTCTTTATCAGTCGGGCGTTGTGACGAGCCATCTATCTGCTTCACTAGACGTTCAGAAAGCCAACGAGGACCGGGCGCAGATCTGGGAAAGATACACACGTGACCTTGCCCCCAGATCAAGACGGGATCCGGACCATACCAGGTATTGGTCAATGGATCCCGCCAAAGAACTTCTGGAACGGATGCTGTCAATGTTCGCTCAGTCAACAATCTTTCTCCTGCAGAACGGCCAAATTTATCAAGTCAAAAAATTTAAAATAAATAATGCATGATTCAAAAGGTTGTATGGTGTGGTTCCATATAATTCCCCCTTTTTTATTTTTTCAATAGTTAGTTTTAGGGATCTGTGTGCACGTTCTACAATGCCCTGTCCTTGAGGATTATATGGAATACCTGTAATATGAGTAATTTGTAAGGAATCACAAAATTTTGCAAAAGCAGTACTGGTATAAGCAGGCCCATTATCAGTTTTTATAATTTTAGGAATATTCATAAATGCAAAACAATGTAATAAATGAGTAATAACATGTTTAGTAGCCTCTCTGGTCTGTGCTGTAGCACAGAGGAAACCAGAATAAGTATCAATAGTGACATGAAAAAACTGTAATTTCCCAAAAGATAGGATATGAGTAACATCCATTTGCCATAAATGACTAGGTAATAATCCACGAGGATTAATGCCATAATGCGGAACAGGAAGGTGAGGTAAGCATTGTGGGCACTGCTTAACAATTTGTCGGGCGGCTTCATGAGTAAGGGAAAATTGTTTGCGTAATGTAGCTACTGACTGATGGTGTAAAGCATGTGATTGTTGTGCTGCTTGTGAAGCAGTTTCATCATAACTTACCATAACATGAGGGTGTCCAGGATATGGACCATGAGTATCAACAGTATGAAGATAATGAATGCAATACAATAACCATTCATGGTAAGAGGGAGAATGGAGTGAAGGGGTAGAAGCTTTAGCATCGGGAGAGGAATGGATAGGAAAAAAATTATATTTAGTATGAGTCAAACTATCTGCAGCTGCATTAAGTTTTTGTTAAAGGACCAGGGAGATTAGAGTGTGCACGAATATGTAAAGCTGCAATAGGACCATCATGAGAGCGTATGAGTTGCTGGAGTAGACGAAAAGAGGATGATAATTCAGGATCATTAGTATGTCCTGTGGTCGCAGTCTCCAGAAGAAACAATAAGCTAATAAGATATTTACTATCAGAAAACAAATTAAAAGGTATAGAAGGCAAATGTTTAAAAGCCATAATGACAGCATACAGTTCAACACGTTGAGCTAAAGTCAAGAAGTTTGTTCAATTAGTTTCGTTCCATCATCAATGATTACAGTAGCCACTCCTAAGGAGGACCCGTCTGTAAAAACCAAAGGTACATGTGGAAGAGGGTGTTGTTGGATTATAGAAGGAAAAATGTGAAGATTATTTTTACTAAATTGAATTATCTTATCAGTCGGATAATGACATTCTAGGTTTCCTGGAAATCCTGCAAGAGCAAGTCCCCATTCATTACTATGTTGAAAAAGCCAATTTTGTTGACTAACTGAATAAGGGATAATAATTTGAGAAGGTTCTATTCCTATAAGTTGTAAGCATCTAGTTCTACCTTGCATTATTAAATTACTAATAAGTTCATAATAAGCGTTAATAATTTTAGAGGGTATAGTTTTCATATGAATCCATTCAATAACTCCAGTAGTCTGCCATAAAACAGCTGTGGGCACATGGGGTGTTGGACAAATAATTAAAGAAACTGGTAGGTGAGTATGTATTCGAGTTAATTGCGCAGAGGTAATAGCTCTATTAACTATTTGTAATGCTTGGAAGCCTTCTGGAGTCATGGAGCGTGATGATGAAGGATCTGAATCACCTTTAAGAATATCAAACAAAGGCTGTAATTGAGCAGTAGTAAGTTTTAAGGAAGGCCTTAGCCAATTAATATCTCCAAGTAATTTCTGAAAATCATTCAACGTTTTTAAATTATCAACTCGAATTCGCAGTTTTTGAGGCCTAATAGTAGTGCCATCTATATATTTACCCAAATATAAAAACGGAGATTGTCTTTGAATTTTTTCTGAGGCAATGACCAAGCCAAATGATTGTAAGGATTGTTGTAAAAATTGAAAAGCAGTCTCTAATAAAGAAATATTATCAGTGGCTAAAAGTATATCATCCATATAATGTATGAGATATAACGTTGGAAACCTTTTTCTCACAGGAGTCAAGGCCTGAGCCACATATTTTTGTCATAATGTAGGACTATTTGCCATGCCCTGAGGCAATACTTTCCATTGAAATCACCTCATGGGTTCTTTAAAATTTAAGGAAGGCAAGCTAAAAGCAAAATGTTTTCTATCTTCAGAAAACAAAGGAATAGTGAAAAAACAATCTTTTAAATCTATAACTAAAAGATGATAATTGTGTGGTATGGCTGTTGGAGAGGGTAGGCCTGGTTGAAGAGCTCCCATTATTAGCATAGTTTTATTGACAGCTCTTAGATCCTGTAATAACCTATATTTCCCAGATTTTTTCTTGATAATAAAAATAGGAGTATTCCAAGGGCTACTGGAAATTTCTAAATGCCCTAATTGTAATTGTTCCAGTAATAATTGTTCTTCAGCTTCTAATTTCTCCTTTGTGAGGGGCCATTGGTCCACCCATACAGGGTCATCAGTCAGCCAAGTAACTGGATCAGCAGTGAGTGGAGGAGAATCCAAGGCCTCTAAGAAAAACCCAAACCTAGGGCTTCCCTGGTGGCGCAGTGGTTGAGAGTCCGCCTGCCGATGCAGGGGACACAGGTTCGTGCCCCGATCCGGGAAAGATCCCACATGCTGCGGAGCGGCTGGGCCCGTGAGCCATGGCCGCTGCGCGCCCGGAGCCTGTGCTCTGCAACAGGAGAGGCCACATCAGTGAGAGGCCCACGTACCGCAAAAGAAAAAAAAACAAAAAAACCCAAACCTTATCTATCATTTTTTATTTTCACATCAATAGGATAGACAGTTCCTTGTTCATTTGTTCCCAGCCCTTTTGTGGGAAGAAATCCTTGATCCAACATCATATTAGAGACTTGAGAATTTGGACTATAAAGTAATACTCCCATTTCTTTTAATATATCTCGGCCCCAGAGGTTGAAAGGCAGCCCAGGCAAAACATAAGGCTGGAAGTATCTGAATGGCCCTCACTATCTTGCCATAATAATGACTGACTATTTTGCATAGGAGAAGAACTTTGTCCTATTCCTTGAAGTTCTGTAATAGTAGGACTAATGGGCCAATATTTAGGCCAGTGCATCTGCGTCATAACAGAGACATCAGCTCCAGTCTCTAACAAACCCGAAAAAACCTTTCCATTAATGGTAAATTTCATTTCTGGACGTTCTTTCCTTATCTTCTGAATCCAGTAGGCAGCATTAGATGATCCAAAAGACTTTGTTCCTCTCTTTTGATGTTGTAAAATTTTTCCATGAGGTACAAAGGGCAAAAGTAGCAATTGTGCAATTTTATCACCAGGAGAAATATTATATTTTTAATAGTTTGTGCCATGATTTTTATTTCTCCTTCATAGTCAGAATCTATGACTCCTGGCATAATAGTTAAACCTTTCCTGGTGACACTACTTCTTCCCGATAATAGTCCCATCAAACCCTTGGGTAAAGGTCCATAGATGCCTGTAGAGAGGGCCTGAAGACCCACTTCAGGAGTTACTACCTGTCGGGCGGAGGCACTGAGGTCCAGTCCTGTGCTTCCTGGTGTTGCTCTGGAGAGCAAGGATATTGCATGTTTTTGTTCTTGGTTAATGTCTGATTGATAATTTGAGGAGGATACACAGACATCACCCCCATTGTTTGTTGGGGCCGAAGAAGGCCCTGGGAGGAGTTTCCCGACAGTGGTGTCCCATCCTTGTGGGTCAGTGAGCGACAATCTCGTGCCCAGTGTTTTCCCCTATTGCATCTAGGGCATAAACACCAGGGATTTTCCGACCATCTGGAGGTTTCTGAACAGGGAAGGAAGGACTAGGGTTAGAATTAAAAGATCTACATTCTCTAGCAAAATGACCTGCCTTTCCACATTTAAAACAAGTCTTTGTTTTCTTTTGATTGTTTCTAAACCCCACTTTAGTTAATGCTGCAGCCATAGCAGCACCCTGTATATAAGCAGGCCCAATGTCCGCACAAAGGCAAATATAGTCCTCCAATGTTCCCCATTTTCTCCAAGGCCGAATCGCAGCCTGACACTCATTATTAGCGTTTTCAAAAGCAAGCTGCTTAACTACAATTGTACCAGTGGGTCAATCCACAATGAGTCTCCCCACCGCCTGTAACAATCTATCTACAAAATCAGCACATGGTTCATCAGGTCCCTGTCTAATTTTTGAAAGATCTTCAGTTTTATGAGCAGAAGGTAGTTTTCTCCAGGCTTGCAACACCAGATGATTTATTTGAGGATATGCAACAAACGGATAAGTCAACTGATCTTGTAACGATATATACGGCCCTTCACCCACCAACATATGATAATCCACAGGAATATTATGGGCAGCATTCTTTTCTGCTTGTTCAGCAGCCCGTTCATAAAAATCAGACTTCCATATTAAATAATCTCCACCATTCAAACAAGCTCGTGCAATAGAGCTTCCAATCAGTGGGGGGAAGAGCTTCTGCAATAGTGTCAACCATAGCAGTAGTAAAAGGAGCAGTGGGCCCATACTGAGCACAGGCAGATTTTAAATCTTTCAAAACTTTAAAAGGAAGAGCCTGATGCTCCCTAATAGCTTGTTGAGAATTATTAGGATCAGGTCTTTCTATGACAGGACAACAGAAAATAGGATCTTCTCCTCGTTTTATTGCTCCTTGTACAGCACACTGCAAGGGACTGAGCATTTTTACAGATGTAGATTTTTGAGAAAGACAGTCCTTACTAATCTGCAGCTTTTTCACTGACTTATCTATCATAGCCATCAGAAAATCATCCTCAGGATATTTTTCTCTTTCGTGTTTAAAAGCCTCATCTGTTAAATCGAAATGTTCCTCTTCATCTGATATGTCAAAATTAATAAGTTCCCTAGATTTAGGAAGTGCCGGTGCAGAAGCCATTAAGGCAGTTTTATCTTCTGAAGAAGGCTTGTTTTTCTGACTTTACATTCAAATCAACACTATCAAGAGAAGAATCTAAACATTCTTTTATCAGATTCCACAAACTAAATGTAAGAACAGGAGTATGAGTAGGCCCTCGAGACTCAATAATTTTTTAAATCGTCTCCAACTGTCTGCCAGATTTCTATGTCAACAGAGCCGCCATCAGGAAACCAGGGAGATACATCATAAATATACTCTAAAAACTCAGTCAACTGTGAGGTAAAAACTTTATTACCCCAAGCTTTAAGCATCGAAAGTAAAACCTGAGCAAATAATTCACGCTCCTTTGAGCCCTTTTGTCCCATCTTATTTTACTTCTGACTATTGCCTTATGCAGCTATTAGTTTCACTTTTACTCGTGGCCACACATATTTTGCATAAGCATTCTCTTACCTGCACTTTTTCTTTTAATTACCTTCACGCTTCATGTCGCTGTTCGGGCACCACTTGCCGCGGACCAGCCGGACGAGGAAGACTGAGCCGCCCAGGGTCAGAAGGGAAGGGGTAAGGGACTGAAACAGCACCGACGAATGGGGTCAGAAGGACCAAGACAACTGCTGGTTGCAGGGCAGATTTTATTGTGCTACAGCTGCAGATTATATAGACTAGAAAAGGGAAGGTTGCCAGATGGTGGTTTACATTATCTAATGACTGTCTTGGCTCAAGGTTAACTTCCCTGGGAGAAAACCCATAAACCCAGAATCATCAAAAATAACCTGCATGTGCAGGGGGGAGACAGCTTTGCTTATCTCATTTTACATTCTTTCTGATCTCTGGGCCCTGGTGATTTACCTCCCATGGAATGGAACAAGGAATGGAACAAGTAGGGACAGTCCCTTCGAGCAGCGGCGGCATGCCTGGCACTTCCGCAGCCTGCTCTCATGGCTGACTGCTTCCCACATTAAAGAGGATGTGGAGAAACTGGAACCCTCATACATTGCTGGTGGGAATGTAAGATGGTACAGCTGCAAAGTTACCATACAACCCAGCAATTCTACTCCTAGTTGTCTACCCAAGGTAAATGAAAACATATCCACATGAAAACTTACATACAAATGTCACAGCAGCACTATTCATAAAAACAAAAAAGTGTATTGGGGGTGGGGGAAACCAAGTGTACATCAGCTGATGAGTGGATAAATAAAATGTGGTATTACATGCAATGGAACACTGTTTGGCAAGATAGACATACTGATGCATGCTATGATGTGATCCTCTTGAATGGAATTCAGAATGTCAAGGGCCTTTCAATAATTGAAAAAGCAATTACTTCAGGTCCCTGCCCTGACCCTCCCAGATTCAGCTAAACTTTAGGACCTTTACATTCATGAGAGAAGGGGAATCACCCTTGGGGTAATAGCTCAAGACTGGGACCCCTTACTCAGTGCTTGCTAATTTCTCTAAACAATTAGATCAAACTGCTAAGGGATGGCCTCCTTGCCTACGGGCAGCAGCAGCTACTACAACTCTGCTAAAGGAGGCTGAAAAGTTAACGTTTGGTCAGCCAGTCACTCTATGGACCCCATGCCAGGTTCAGGCTTTAGTAAGTTCTAAGGGAACAGAATGGCTATCCCCTGAAGGTCAGGTTCAGGCTACGCTTTTAGGTAACCCAGTGGTTGCCATAAAAACCTGTCACACACTGAATCCGGCTACCCTGTTACCCACAGAAACAGGGCCTCTGGAGCCTGACTGTATAGAAACCACAGACATGATCTATTCCAGTTGCCCGACCTAGGAAGTGAGCCTCTCCCAAACACAGAAGAGGAATGGTTCACAGATGGGAGCAGCTTCATAAGAGAGGGAAAAAGGCTGGTGGGACCCACAGTGACCTCCCAGACCCAAGTCATAGAGGCACGAAGCCTGACCCCAGGGACTTCAGCCCAAAAGGTGAGCTGATAACACTCACCTGAGCATTGGAGCTCGGGACAGGGAAGATCTTAAATGTTTACACAGAATCCTGGCATGCATATGCCATCCTACACACACACGGGGCTATTTGGAAAGAAAGGGGTATGCTTACTGCAAAGAATCAGCAGGTAAAACATGGCTTAAACATACTGAGACTCCTAGAAGCAGCTCATCTTCTGGAAAAAGTGGCAGTGATTCACTGAGGGGGTCATCAAACAGGGAATATGGAGATTATAAAGGGACACAACAAGCGGAAGCAACCACCAAAAGGGCGGCCCTAGAACCAGTAACTTGGTAATTATCCTCATACCTAAGAGGCCAGATCCATCCAACTACTCCCCAGTCTATACAAAGGAAGCAGCAAAGTCCAGAAATGGGGCTTCAATATGTAACCGAGCAAGACCCTATGGAGCCTTCCACGATAGATGCCCACGCTCCTCTCCATGTCCTCTGCCTGCCTCTCGTTTGTAGAAAAGCTTTAGTCTCCCAGGCCTCCCTTGAGTCACAAAAGGCTGGCCTCAAGAATTAAAGATTTAAAGACTGTGAACATGTAGTTTAAAAACAAACAAACAAAAAAAGGGCTTCCCTTGTGGCGCAGTGGTTGCGCGTCCGCCTGCCGATGCAGGGGAACCAGGTTCGCGCCCCGGTCCGGGAGGATCCCACATGCCGCGGAGCGGCTGGGCCCGTGAGCCATGGCCGCTGAGCCTGCGCGTCCGGAGCCTGTGCCCCGCAACGGGAGAGGCCACAACAGTGAGAGGCCCTCATACCAAAAAAAAAAAAAAATTAAACAATAGATCAGCCTTATAGCAGTCACAGAATCATTAGTTCCTCCCTGAAGGACATAAATTACACTGTCTGATGCGCATCCCTCAGTTGTTTTCAGATACTAGAACCCCCACCAGATGGAAGAAATTAATTGCATGATGACCATGGCACCCAGACCACCTGGGGCCAGAGAATTATGTTAACCCCTGTGACACCCCGTTACCTCACTATCAACCAGAGGATTGTGCACCAGCTGATCATGTACCCTGCGAATCTCTCCCTCACCTTGCCTTTAAAAACCCTTCCCTGAATAAAGACGCACACGTAGAAAATGGACTTGAGGACACAGGGAGGGGGAAGGGTAAGCTGGGACGAAGTGAGAGAGCAGCATGGACA
Organism: Physeter macrocephalus; assembly: GCF_002837175.3. Taxonomy (NCBI): domain Eukaryota; kingdom Metazoa; phylum Chordata; class Mammalia; order Artiodactyla; family Physeteridae; genus Physeter; species Physeter macrocephalus. The sequence goes on from NC_041226.1 coordinate 66,975,914, forward strand.
TATATACATTACCAAATGCAAAATAGATAGCTAGTGGGAAGCAGCCACATAGCACAAGGAGATCAGCTCGGTGCTTTGTTACCACCTAGAGGGGTGGGATAGGGAGGGTGGGAGGGAGACGCAAAAGGGAGGGGATATGGAGATATATGTATGTGTATGGCTGATTCACTTTGTTATAAAGCAGAAACTAACACACCATTGTAAAACAATTATACTCCAATAAAGATGTTAAAATGAAAATAAAAATAAAAACCCTTCCCTGAAATCCATTGGGGAATTCCAGTTTTTTGAGCATTAACCGCTTGCACTCTTTATTTCCACCTGTAATAAATGCTACACTTTTCTTCATCACAACTTGGTGTCAGTAAATTGGCTTTATTGTGAGAGGGCAAGCTGACCCTAATTCAGTTTGGTAACGGAGATCTAGGAGGCCTTGGGGGTCTAGTTAATGAACATAAGCAATACTTCTTTCCCCAAACTGCAGTTTGTCAAGCCATCAGATAGTCTCATCAAGGAACTCACTACAGGTGGGAAGCTCTATATAACTGGTTAGTTGAGCTCATGATAACACCCGGCATAAAAAGTATAGTCAGTCTGATAGTTGAGACGCGCACCATCTGCACAATGAACATTCCCAACACCAGACCCCCCAGAGGCCCCCAGATAAAGCTCATTCAGACCAGAGGGACATATTCTGGAGAAGAATGGCAGATTGATCTCACTGTTGTGCCGAGAGCATAGGGCAACTTCAGCTATCTCTAGATGCTAGTGGGCACGTGTTCAGAGTGGATAGAAGGGTTCCCCGCTAGAACTGAAACAGCAGCCAAAGTGGCTAAAGTATCACTAAAAGAGATAATCCCCAGGTTTGGGCTCCCAGGATCCTTACAAAGTGATAATGGCCCAGCATTTCTGTCTCAAGTGACAAAGGGGACAAGTGCCCTGGGCATAAAATGGACTTTTCACTAAGCGTGGAAACCCCAATCATCAGGGAAAGTAGAGATCCAATCAGACCTTAGAAGGAACCTTAGTCAAGCTATGCCAGGAGACTCAAAAAATTTGGATTACTCCCAAATGAGCTGCTCCACATTCCGTTAGCCCCAAGGGATAATTTAAAGTCAAGTGCAGTTGAGCTCACCTCCAGTAAACCCACTCCCCAAGCACAGGAGCCTCCTTGAAATGGAACGACTGGAGTGTGCCCTCCAGGTAGGAGGCACCGCGGTAACCAGGGGCTGCGGCACCCTCCGACCTGCCCTCCACCCCTTCCAGCCAGAGGACCAGGTATCTGAAAACCTGGAAAACCTGCAGCCCCGCAACACCAGCGACTCCTAAGAGGAACGGACGCCACTTGGTGATGCTAAGCACCCATCCGCCCGGAAGCTGCAGGGCGTCACTCCATGGGGACATGACACTCGCGTGAAGGGGGCCCCGGAGCCCCAAGCTCCAGAAGGACAAGCTGGGGAAACGGACCGCCCTGATTGCTCGTGCGAAGCCCTCTCTGACCTGAAGCTTCTCTCCCAAAAAAAAACCAAAAGTGTGTCCCAAAAGAGGAGAGTACTTATGCAGGAATCACTGCCCTCAGAGGGGAGCTAGAGACCTCGGCCGGGGGAACCATATACAACACGGACATCATAAAAAAGGTAACAGCCACCCTGGCCACAGCGGCCAACGAGACCGGCCTGGACTTCCAGATGTGACAAAGTCCGCCGACTCACTGGTCGGTATGGTCCTGGGGTACCGAGTTGCCCCGGATCATCCTCAGCTTCCCCGGGGAGGAGGGGGGCGGGGGTCTGTGCACCGAGCAGCACGTGGAGCTGTATTCACGTGGACGCACCCGGCCTAACTGGAGGAGGCGCGGACAAAGCACTGGCAAGGCCGCTCGGCTGCACAAACCAGGCCGCCTGACCTGGTGAACACTTCTGGAGCCGGGGAAACGCCGGCCACCCTCGCGCCGCTGGGGCTGAGCCTTTCCTGGGCCCCTTAATGACCCTCAGGATCTATAAAACTCCGGACGGCGGCCACTCACAGACGCAACAGTTAGGGCTGGGGCCCCGGCGGGCCACCAGACACGGCTACAGGCGGCGGGAGAAGTCCTGCTCCTCCCCCCGGGGCCTGACGACCCCACACAGCAGGAAGCCGCTCCAGGAACTGCGCCCCTCAGGAACGAGGCGCAGGACGGAAGCCAGAGGAGGAACGTGTCACCGGCAAAGCCCATCAACAAGTCCCGGGGAGGAAACACAGAATCTGGGTCGTAAAATAAAATCTCACCTTTTTTCTCTCCCTTTGCGCTTAGTCGAGTTTCACTTGCTCCCAGGGCACCCCGTGCAGAGGCCTCGCAGCCAACCCTTCAGACCGGAGTCCGCCGTTCAAGATGGCCGCCCCGGCGTCTCACTCGGTGGCCCGTGTGCAGAGCCGCTGCGCCCGGCACTGCGAGCTGGAGCCGGTTCAAGATGGCCGCCCCGGCGTCTCAGTCGGCGGCCCGTGTGCAGAGCCGCTGCGCCCGGCACTGCGAGCTGAAGCAGCGAGCAGCGCGGCTGAGCCCGCCCCGCTAGAGCCCCGCCCCGTGAGAGCCCCGCCCCCTCCCCGCCGACAGGAACCCTGAAAATCAGCCCTGCTGGTTTAGGGCAGCGAACGTGTATTCTAGACCACGAGCTCGTATCTCTCCATGATCTAATCAAAGAATAAAGCTCTCTTCTCCTGAACCAAACTAAGTCTCATTCTGTTGGTGCGAGCAACACGGGGCGGAAGGACTCCTGTTGGGGTCTGACTCGGGAGGGTCAGTACTAGAACCGGAAGCAATCAAACCCCCTTCTGCCCTGTAACGGTGTACCTGACATCTTCTAGAGACCTAGATAAGGGAGAAGCACTGGACTAGCTAAGAAAATTATTGGTTTCTTAAATGTGAGTGTAGTCTGCATTGTTCCCTTGAAAAGTGATTATTTACTCTTGGAAACTTGTGCCTCCCCTCCTGATAGAAACCAGCTGAGGTATATTATAGACCTTCTTGTTCTATCAGGTCAGAGACTTAAAGAAACAGACACTCAGGAACCTCTCAGAGGTGGGATTCTGGAAGCAAATCCGTTGTCCGGGAGACCCAGGCTCACAGGAGACCCAGGAGCCAGCAGCATCAAGTGTTTTCTCCTTCAGGCGCCCCACCCTACTGACCTGAGCCCCAGGAGACGCCCCTGTCACTCTAAACGGAGTAATTTAGACTTGAGACTTGGCAACTGGCCAGGGGAATGGAGCCTGACGCAGGTGATGAGAGCCTCCTGGGGAGGAGGTTTTCCTATGAGGACGGGTCTCCTGAAGGTGATGGGTAGAGATTCACGTGAAGAGAGTTGAACAAGGGCCCTCAATAAAAAACCAGGGGCAAGAGGAATGGTGTGGACCCTGGGGAGTTCCCACGAAGCGATCTTTCTGCAAAAGGTCCAGTTCTTTAAATGATTTCCCTTTTAGAATCTGGGAAAAGACAAGTTGTCAAAAACTTTAGCCATTTCCCTTCTGCACTGAAATAAATACCCTTTTGAGTTTATTCGGGCCCTTGAGTTAACTGAATTAGAATATCCCTGCCCAGTGCAGTGCTGCAGTCCTAGGGAGGCTGATGGGACAGGATGGTGACATGGGAAAGGGGACCCGGTCTCCTCTCCTCTACTCACTGACCTGCTGGGGAGAGAGCATCATCCTGTCAAGTGGACCGTGACCCAGAAACTCAGGTCTTGAGCGACAGTCCTGGGAAGGGTGACAGAGCCAGGAGGTGAGGGGAAAATTCCGCACAATATCAGGGAGCTCTTCTCAGTGCACAGCTCAAGAACGCCAGTGAGAATGAATCTGCTGTCTATCACTACATAACCCACCCGAGACATAAGTGGCTTAAAACAGTGGTCATTTATTCATTACTTAGTACAGTTGTGAGGGCTCACTCACAGGCCCAGCTGGGGTCTCAGCTGGCACTGGGTGTCCAAGACGGGCCTCACTTCCATCTCAGGCCTGAGCTGGGATGGCTGGAAGAGCTGGAATGGACTGGTTTCTCTCTCCACGTGGCCTTTCATCTCAGGCTGCTTACAGCTTGGTGGTCAGGGAGGGAGTGTGATGGGGTAAGCTGTGAGCTGAGGTCTCCTAAAGGATTAGAAGGCAGCAGTGAGTCGGCCAAAGGGGGAGAGGCTGGTAAGAGGGAGGGAAATGATTTATAAGAGGGAATAACATGTGCCAAGACCCTGTGAGGGAGGAGGAAGTATGATGCTTTCTAGAAAAACAGGAATAAAGTTCATCCGGTTACTGCACAGAATACAAGAAAAGAGGGAGGGTGGCTGTCAGGTCATGCAGGTTCAAGGAGCTGAGGATTTTTTTTTTTTGGTTAATCTTCATACTAAGAATAATGAGAAACAATTGAAAGATTTTAAGCAATGGAGTGATATGATCCAATTTACTCTTTAAAGAAAGAGCATGGTTATGTATTCAAGGCATTGCAGGGGGACTGGAAGCAGGTTTTCTCAACCTCAGAACAGTTGACATTTTAAACTAGATAATTCTTTGCTGGTGGGGAGATCCTGTACATTGCAGGATGTGTAGCATCATCCCTGACCTCTACCCACTAAATGCCAGGAGTCACTGCCCCCCTTAGTTGTGACAACCAAAGCTGTGTCCAGACATTGCCAGATGTCCTCTGGGGGAGCTGATTCCTGGTTGAGAACCACTGGGCTGGGTGAATGCAGGGCTTCCCTGCTCACTATGACTGTCTTCCAGGAGAGAAATGCTCATCACCTGGGCTTGAGTGGTGGAGGTGGAGCTGAGATAAGCAGATCCAGTTCGAGAGACCAGGAAATGAACTCAACAGTATTTGGGTGGACAGGCCCATCAGGACCGTCAGTCTTCAATCCTCTCTCAGCTTCCCTCCTTCAACATTCCACCCACTCTAAAAAAAGAATCTGGTCTTGTTTGTGTTGGGAAATATTCGTAGTCAGATGGCAAAAGGATAACACAAGATATAAAGTTCATTTTCACTCCTTTGTCATTTGTTGATGCAAAGCTCGTGTAGGGTCAAAGTCTAATCAAGGAAATGATTGAAGATCAGCAAGGCAGTGTGTTTCCAGGCTTATTTTGGAATAAGGGAAGTCTAGGGATTTGGAGAGCAAACCTGAGAAGTGAGGGCAGTGGAGAGAGGGCTCTGGAATGAACCTGCATGAGTCACTGGCAGCAAACCTTAGCAGTGAGGGCTGCAATTGTCCGATGTCCCAGCCATCAGCCCACCTGTCTGCAGAGGCCAGCTTGTTCTTTCTTATTGTAATCGTGCCCTCCTTCCCTTGGTTTTTACACAAAGACTAATAATTCTCTATCTCGTGCCTGCCTGTAAGGAAGGATTGTGAGGAATGGTGAGTTCCCAACCCTAAAACACTTGGAATTCATCGGATAAAAGATCCTGCCCTTATTTCTCTACCTACAGAGTGCAGTTTTCTGTAGGAGGGGAAAGGTTGTGTTTTCTGCTCGTATAAAGAAAAAATAGAAACCAAAACCCCTTTCAAGTCAAAGTATTTTTCTTGAGTCAAAAGCACCTCCTGAGCCTCCAGCCAAGTCCATGAAAAGGCTTTGTTAGGTGATCTAAAGCCGCCAGGGTTCACAAAGGTCATCATATCATTCACACTGAGCTTGAGAAGTCTGTCCTTTCTCTGCTTCTCACGTGCAGAGGAAATTGAATGAGAAACTTTCATGTCATTTCTACCCTACCCACACTCTTTTCTTTCTGACTTAATGAATACAGTCACCCAGAAGATAATCAGTCATGTTATGGTCTATTTTACTGTGAAAGTGTTATTATTAAATTAATGATAATGAAATCACATAAAATTTGGAAAACAATATGAAAACCTGAAAGTCAATTCTTTTCTTCATGGTCAGAAGGCTGGTGCCTTTCCATCACCTCCCAATATTTCTCCTGGACAAAGGTGACCAGGAATCATCACCACAAACCACAGAGCCCGCAGCCAGGACACTGTCCTACCCACTCTCACTTAGAAGTGAGCAGAACGCTCTTTTAGATCCCCATTAACAAGTATAGAAGGGATAGCAGAAATTTTAAAAATTACCTTCAGGTAAACATCACAGTAATAATAGTTGCAGGTAAGACTAATGCTAAAATTAATAGGCAAAAATATGAGAAACAGAATATTGGCATAGACTCAAAGTACATCCCCACAAAACCCCTAGTAAGTTGGAAGGGAAATAGTAAATTCACAGTGGAGAAGCCTGTGGTCGAGTTAATATCACCAATGCTGAAACATATCTACATCGTGTATCTCCTAATAGGATGTCAGCTTGACTGGCTACAGAGTGCCCAGATTCGCCGTCGTTCCTGGGTGAGTCTGTGAGGAACACTAGCATTTGAGTCAGTGGACTCTTTAAAGGAGACTGCCCTCCCCATTATGAGTGGGTATCATCCAACCTGTTAAGGGCCTGAATAGAAGCAGGGCAGAAGACAGAGGAATTCACTCCTTTTTTTGCTCTCTCACTGCTGGAGGTGACATCCAATCTCATCTTCTCCTGCCCTTGAACTGGGATTTACACCGTCAGCTCCCTTGGTTCTCAAGCTTTCAGACTTGAACTGAATTACACCACTGGATTTCCTGGGTCTCCAGTTTTCAAGGGGGGCAGATTATGGGACTTCTTAATCAATTTCTCATAATAAATCTCAAATATATATATATGTAAAAAGGAAGGTTGGGGAGCTGGGATTGGGAAGCAAGCTATTTGATTTCAAAGTCTACTTTCCCCACCTCTGCTCTGCACCGCCTCCACGTCCTCAGCCTTCACTCACTTCCTCAGGTTTGTCATATTGTTTTTGTCCCTTCTCAGGGTCACCACCCCTCCATGGGCCCCAAGCCGGCACAGCAGCCTGCACCGTAGTAGCCATAGCGTCTTACTGGTGCATGGCGCCATCTCGTGGCCAAACTAGGCAACTGTCGAAATCAACATTACGTCCACTGTATTTGGGACACATGACTGCTTTATTTGGGGGTGACAACAGAGCTCTCTAGCTGTTTTCTCTTCTCTTCTTTACTTTTCTTTAAACGGAGTAACATTAAGTCACATATTCTCAAAGAAATTCATGTTCCTATTTTAACTCACTCCTGGCAGGAGCAAGAAGTGCACGTGTTAGGCCTTCCCTGGTGGCGCAGTGGTTGAGAATCCGCCTGCCGATGCAGGGAACACGGGTTCGTGCCCCGGTCTGGGAAGATCCCACATGCCGCGGAGCGGCTGGGCCCGTGAGCCACGGCCGCTGAGCCTGCGCGTCCGGAGCCTGTGCTCCGCAACGGGAGAGGCCACAACAGTGAAAGGCCCGCGTACCGCAAAAAAAAAAAAAAAAAAAAGAAGTGCACGTGTTAATAGAAATGGAAATAGGGAGGACTGCAGGAGCAAGAAGGGGCTGCAAAGAGCATTTTATTATGAATGCAGTACTGATGGCTCTTTTTCCAGCTTGATGCAAAGAGAGAAGTACAAACGTGCATGAGCTGGGGACTTCCCTGGTGGTCCGGTGGTAAAGATGCCATCTTCCAATGCAGGGGACGCGGGTTCCATCCCTGGCGGGCGAACTAAGATCCCACATGCCGCCGGGCACCTAAGCCCATGCGCCACAACTACTGAGCTTGCATGCCTCAGCGAGAGAGCCCACGCACCACAACTGGAGAGAAGCCCGCGAGCTGCAACAAAAGATCCCACACGCCTCAATGAAGATCCCACGTGCTGCAACTAAGACCTGACACAGCCAAAAAAATAAAGAAATTAGTTTAAAAAAAACACGCATGAGGTATTCTGATAGTTACACTGTTCAGAAGTACCTAGCATTGTGAAAACAGATCTCTCTCTATATATATGTATATATATTCCCCACTTCAATAAATGTGAAATATAAGACATTACTATCAAAGCTCATTACCCATTTACTCATCCTTACATGTACATCTGAGAGTGTTCCCTGACTCCTCTGGGGAAATTGTGACTGACTTTCCCTGCCTGGGTTGATTTCAGGACAATGTGAAGGTGCTTTGTTTTCCCCAAACCTCTGCTACATGACTGTGAACGCTGGGAATTCCTTTGATAGAAACCAAAGCTTGCCTCCCTCTCAAGTACTTTTGCTGTGTTCTTTGGCAGTAGTCAATTCTGCTGTAGAAGACAAGAAAAACAGGCAGAACGGATGAAACGCCCAAGTGTTAAGTATAGATAGTAGGTAAGCAAGTAGCTTATGCAATATAAGCAAACCTAATAGGATATATTACATATAGCTAATAAATAAGTTATCATCTGAAAGGCATGCAAAAGATAAGTATAATAAAAGGAATATGTAATGGGACAAGCACTCTTCTTCATAGATAGAAAGATGGAGAGACCAAGTCGCCGTGCTTGCCCTAAGCTGGCAGCTGGGTCATGCCCACGTCAACCACACATCGGTGATGCCCAGTATATCCCATCTGGTCCTGTATGTGCTCTGCCCGAGAAAAGTGAAGTAGCACGTTGAGCTGCACAGGAGGCTAACTGGCAAGCTCCAGCTGTAGCCAGGTGTGCACACCCGAGTCTCTCTGATAGAGCAGGTGGTGTGTTGGCCCCCATGCCTGCTGTGTTTTGGGTCTGCTTGCTCAACACGCAATACTGGTCCTCACATGCCTGCTGCCAGGAGGCGATGCAGCAGAAAAAGGGAGGGAGAGAGCGAGAGAGAGAGAGAAGAGAGACAGGACATATGAAATTTGTATGATCTGGGATTCAGGCAGTGTGGTCCTTGTGTCCCGCTTACACGCCATCCTAAGCCTGTGCACCTTTTGGACCGTGAGTCTTTCTGATCCATGACCCCTGGGGCACCTCACCTCAGTGGTACCCTAGGAGGCTAACATCGCATCCAGGTAATTCCTGCATAACAAGTACAGGTAAGGGCTAAGCTGTCGAGAACCCAGAATTTCTATGTAGGAGGGGCTGAGGGACAAGAATTTGTTGGAAAAGAGGCCAGGGACAGTCTTAAAGTTGTATTTACATAGCAAACACTGTTTAGAGTGATGGAGGTAAGTGGGGGCCCTTTAAACGATCAGTCACTGAGTTTAAAAACGTTTATCCTTGGGAGGCACACACAGACTGAAATCCACGCTGACCTCAAATGACAGCAGGTCCCCTGCCGAGAGCAGCTTGGGTTTTGGGGGAAGAAGACAAAGGAGGGGTTGCTGATGATGGAGGAAGCCACCAACGAGGAAGAGATGGGTAAGGAAAAGGTGGCTGCAGTTGGGCTGGAAAAACCTGGGAGCTGCACACCTGGGGAGAGTCCTGGTCCACACAGGCCTGGTTCTGCCAAGGCCCCAGAGAGCAACCCTGAGTGTGGAGGAGACAGACCTGCAGACACCGGAAAAAAGAAGCCAGGACTCCAACCTTCCAGGAGAGTAAATCTGCACGGGACTCTGCTCGCCTCAAGGAAGCAGGGGGCTGCCCGACGTGGTCATGAAATGCAGTCTCCACTCCTACCCTGGGAGACTGACTGATGCTTCTGAGGACATGGAAGCCTTTTTACACACAGTTCTCATTGTGCATGGTTAATGTTTCTATGATTTCCTATTTCTTCTCCCCCAACATTTTATTTTGAAAATTTTCAACCAGAGAAGTTGAACATATAGTGCAAAGAACATGCAGACACCTCATCCAGGGTCATCAGTTATCAGCAACGTCTTGCCACCTTTGCTTTATATATACTTATTTTTCTGAACCATTCGATAGTAAGTTGCCTACATTTTGACACTGTGACATTAGGTTAGAATCATCACATGTGTTCTGAGCAACACATAAGAGTCTTAAAAGTACAATGTCGACAAAAAGCAACAGTGAGATACATTAACAGAACGATATATTTTATACATTACATTTTTATAAATCAATAAAACCTGCACATCAAACAACCATGTACCTTTTTAAAAGAATACAGAACAAAAGAAGGCACAATAAACACCAGAGGACAGTGGTTTGTTTATGGAAGAGAGGAAAATGGAAGTGGAGACGAGGGACAAAAGGAATCAAACGAGAGCAGCTTCCCACAGTGCAAAGAGGCTGTTATGTTATAAAACGAGGTGTGTGATGAACCCAACCAACTGCACCTAAAGTCAGAAATGAAAGCAAGAAAGGAACGGAAAAAACAGACAAGAAGATGGAAGGAAGAGAGAGGGAGGGAGGGAAATAATAAATGAATTTATCCCAAATGAGGGGAATCCTGGAATATCAGATTTCTGCAAATTTTGCTGTGCTACCTAATCTCGATTCATATCTAGCTTCATTTAGAAAGCAGTTGTATGTTTTTAGGGGAAAGAGCTCTCCTTAAAAAACAAAACAAACTGCCTGATAAACCTCTTTCTTAGTATGTTATATTGTATTTTTCTTCTTCACACTATGAGAATTCCCAGAAAAGATATGCCTCGCTCTACATTTAAGATGGAATGAGAGTGGACATTTTTTTTTTTTTTTTTTTTTTTTGCGGCACGCGGGCCTCTCACTGTTGCGGCCTCTCCCGTTGCGGAGCACAGGCTCCGGACGCGCAGGCTCAGCGGCCATGGCTCACGGGCCCAGCCGCTCGGCCGCATGTGGGATCTTCCTGGACCGGGGCACGAACCCGTGTCCCTGCATCGGCAGGCGGACTCTCAACCACTGCGCCACCAGGGAAGCCCCTACATTTAAGATGGAAACCAGCAATTCAAAATGAAAAACCATTTATTTTCTTATATCATTCAAATGAAATTTTAACCAAGATTCCTTAAAACTTAGAAACATTAATATTCACCTCTTTTGGTCAATATCTTGATTCCAGGGCTTAATTAGAATGTTGTCAAACATTCTTCCAAACGTGTAATAACTAGCAATAAAAATTTGATAAACAATTCTGTCTATAAGTAGTTGTTAGTCTCTTATTTTCCTGCCAGAATTTTATGCATTTTAATTTTTTTTCAGATGTAAATACATGTTTAAGTCTCCTTTCTGACATAAAGAGTCAGAGGATTAGAAAATGAGAGAGAAAACCGAGAGAAACACTGGGCAAGTCTGCAAATGTTTTGGGCATAAACACTTTCCTAGTTCACCTCTCCCTGGGGGGAAAAAGAAGAGATGATTTCTCTGGAAGAATTCAGCCAAATTTTGTTCACTATCCCACTGTCAAAATTACCAAGAGATACCAAATCTTAAATGTTTTTGATCTTTTGCAAAGCTTCCTGGAATTCAAAAAACAATTGCAGATGGAGGTAGGGAAGAATCCATTGTAATTAATCATAGAAAAAAGGGGAAGAATTAAGTTTTCAAAGACAGAAACATTAAAAATAGCCAGTTGAAATCATGGAACACTCGACTAGAGGGATGGCAGTGGACTGTTGTGAGTAGAGCTGCATTTACAGGGTTTTCTTTGGCGGGGGGAGAGGGCAGAATCTGTGAACTCTTCCAGGCTAATAAATTTTATTATATCACAAATAATTCCCTCCTAAGTTGGTGTGAAGATTATGACATAAGACATGTAGAACACAGAAAAAAGTGCTAAATAAATATCATCTATTGTTGTTATTCCCAGAAAAATGAGGCTACTGAGCTCAGACTGACCAACCCTTTTGATTTGCCCAGATGGTCTAGGTTTTAGCACTGAATGTCCTGTGTCCTGTGAATTCCCTCACCCCCGAATTCACAAATAGCTCCAAGTTTTCGGCTTTTATTGGTGTTGGGGAGGGTGGAGGAAAGTGACTGAATTCCTATTTTCCACAATCAAACGATAATCTCCTGTCAGAGGCCCAGCATTTTCTGTTTCTACCTTATCTTCCCCTCACACTGCCACCTGCCTGCAAAAAAGAAGGAACATCTTGTCCTGGGAGACAAGTCAGCACATTGCCCTGAAGAGGGCAGCCTAAGGCTCCATCTGGATTTGGTGTTCTCTGCACCACTCAGCAGCTACCAGCAGAGGGCACACTCCAACTTACCCTGTTCACCGTCTGTATTCCCCTCCCCTGACCCACCTAGAAGTTTTGCCTCCTATGATGTCTTAGTACATTGCTCTTCCAAGTTAAGATGTGTGTATCCTTTTTCCTCTCCCTTCCTTCCCTCCCTCCTCCCTCCCTCTCTGCTTCCCTCTCTTTCATTTCCATGAATAAAGTTGCAAGGAACATGAGCTCACGATCACAAATGACAAAGCACATGCTTTAAGCCACCATGAGTAAGAGAGTCAAACTTTTAGGAATTATAGGAAAAAATATAATCAATCCAACCTTCAAAAACTACAGATATGAGAATAATGAGATACAGAATATAAAATAAGCATCTTTAATACTTAAAAAATAAAATATGGAGACCTTCAAGATGGCAGAGGAGTAAGACGTGGAGATCATCTTCCTCCCCACAAATACATCAGAAATACACCTACATGTGGAAGAACTCCTACTGAACACTGGCAGAAGACCTCAGACTTCCCAAAAGGCAAGAAACTCCCCACGTACCTGGGTAGGGCAAAATAAAAAACAGAGACAAAAGAATAGGGACAGGACCTGCCCCTTGGGGAGGGAGCTGTGAAGGAGGAAAGGTTTTCACACACTAGGAAGCCCCTTCACTGGCGGAGACGGGGGTGGGGGTGGCGGGGGTGGGGGGAAGCTTTGGAGACACGGAGGAGAGCGCAGCAACAGGGGTGCAGAGGACAAAGCAGAGAGATTCCCGCGCAGAGGATCGGTGCCGACCGGCACTCACCAACCCGAGAGGCTCGTCTGCTCACCCGCCGGGGCAGGTGGGGGCTGGGAGCTGAGGCTCGGGTTTCGGTCGGATCCCAGGGAGAGGACTGGGGTTGGCGGCGTGAACACAGCCTGAAGGGGTTAGTGCGCCACAGCTAGCCGGGAGGGAGTCCGGGAAAAAGTCTGGACCTGCCTAAAAGGCAAGAGACCATTGTTTCCTGGTGCGGGAGGAGAGGGGATTCAGAGCACCGCCTAAACGAGCTCCAGAGACGGGCATGAGACGCTAAGGACTTCCCAAAAGGCAAGAAACTCCCCACGTACCTGGGTAGGGCAAAATAAAAAACAGAGACAAAAGAATAGGGACAGGACCTGCCCCTTGGGGAGGGAGCTGTGAAGGAGGAAAGGTTTTCACACACTAGGAAGCCCCTTCACTGGCGGAGACGGGGGTGGGGGTGGCGGGGGTGGGGGGAAGCTTTGGAGACACGGAGGAGAGCGCAGCAACAGGGGTGCAGAGGACAAAGCAGAGAGATTCCCGCGCAGAGGATCGGTGCCGACCGGCACTCACCAACCCGAGAGGCTCGTCTGCTCACCCGCCGGGGCAGGTGGGGGCTGGGAGCTGAGGCTCGGGTTTCGGTCGGATCCCAGGGAGAGGACTGGGGTTGGCGGCGTGAACACAGCCTGAAGGGGTTAGTGCGCCACAGGGACAACTTCCCCGGGAGAGCGCGCGGTGCGCCTCAGGCTGGTGCAACGTCACGCCGGCCTCTGCCGCCAAAGACTCGCCCCGCCTCCATGCCCCTCCCCGCCCCGCCCCCCGCCGCCTGAGTGAGCCAGAGCCCCCGAAGCAGCTGCGCCTTTAACCCGGTCCTGTCTGAGCGAAGAGCAGACGCCCTCAGGCGACCTACACGCAGAGGCGGGGCCACATCCAAAGCTGAACCCCAGGAGCTGTGCGAACACAGAAGAGAAAGGGAAATCTCTCCCAGCAGCCTCAGGAGCAGCGGATTAAATCTCCACAATGAACTTGATGTACCCTGCATCTGTGGAATACCTGAATAGACAACGAATCATTCCAAAATTGAGGAGGTGGACTTTGGGAGCAACTGTAGACTCGGGGTTTCCTTTCTGCATCTAATTTGTTTCTGGTTTAATGTTTATCTTAGCTTAGTATTTAGAGCTTATTATCACTGGTAGATTTATTTATAGATTTGGTTGTTCTGTTCCTTTTAATTTTTATATATAGATATATGTATATTTTTTGTGAGTATGTATGTGTATGCTTCTTTGTGTGAGTTTGTCTATATAGCTTTGCTTTTACCATTTGTCCTAGGGTTCTGTCTGTCCATTTATTTTTTTTTGGTATAGTTTTTAGCACTTGTTATCATTGGTGGATTTGATTTTTGGTTTGGTTGCTCTCTTCTTTCTTTTATTACTTAAAAAAATTCTTCTTATTTTTAATAATTTTTAAAATAACTTTTCTTTCTTTCTTCTTTCTTTCTTTCTTTCTTCTTTCTTTCATCCTTCCTTTCTCTCTCTCTCTCTCCCTTCCTTCCTTCCTTCCTTTCCTTCCTTCCTTCCTTCCCCACCAGAGACCTCCCGGCTCCACGTAATATCAAAAAGCAAAAGCTGTCCCAGAGATCACCATCTCAACACTAACACCCAGCTCCACTCAACACCCAGCAAGCCCCAGTGCTGGACACCCTATGCCAAACAACTAGCAAGACAGGAACACAACCCCACCCATTAGCAGAGAGGCTGGCTAAAATCATAATAAGGTCACAGACACCCCAAAACACACCACAGGACATGGTCCTACCCATCAGAAAGACAAAATCCAGCCTCATCCACCAGAACACAAGCACCAGTCCCATCTACCAGGAAGCCCACACAACCCACTGAACCAACCTTAGCCACTGGGGGCAGACACCAGAAACAACGGGAACTACAAACCCACAGTCTGCAAAAAGGAGACCCCAAACACAGTAAGTTAAGCAAAATGAGAAAACAGAGAAACACACAGCAGATGAAGGAGCAAGGCAAAAACCCACTAGACCAAACAAATGAAGAGGAAATAGACAGTCTACCCGAAAAAGAATATAGAGTAATGATAGTAAAGATGATCCAAAATCTTGGAAATAAAATGGAGAAAATATAAGAAACGTTTAAGAAGGACCTAGAAGAAGTGAAGAGCAAACAAACAATGATGAACAACACAATAAATGAAATTAAAAATTCTCTAGAAGGAATCAATAGCAGAATAAATGAGGCAGAAGAACGGA
>NC_041226.1:66992119-66992369 GCF_002837175.3 Physeter macrocephalus
AAAAAATATAACCATCTTAAATATTTATGGCCCCCAACATAGGAGCACCCCATACATAAGGCAAATGCTAACAGCCATAAAAGGGTAAATCAACAGTAACACAATCATAGCAGGGGACTTTAACACCCCACTTTCACCAATGGACAGATCATCCAAAATGAAAATAAATAAGGAAACACAAGCTTTAAATGATACATTAAACAAGATGGACTTAATTGATATTTATAGGACATTCCATCCAAAAACAACA
>NC_041226.1:66992461-66993575 GCF_002837175.3 Physeter macrocephalus
ACTAGATATCAATTACAGGAAAAAATCTGTAAAAAGTACAAACACATGGATGCTAAACAATACACTACTTAATAACCAAGAGATCACTGAAGAAATCAAAGAGGAAATCAAAAAATACCTAGAAATAAATGACAATGAAAACACGATGACCCAAAACCTATGGGATGCAGCAAAAGCAGTTCTAAGAGCGAAGTTTATAGCAAAACAATCCTACCTCAAGAAACAACAAACATCCCAAGTAAACAACCTAAACTTACACCTAAAGCAATTAGAGAAAGAAGAACACAAAACCCCAAAGTTAGCAGAGGGAAAGCAATCATAAAGATCACATCAGAAATAAATGAAAAAGAAATGAAGAAAACAATAGCAAAGATCAATAAAACTAAAAGTTGGTCGTTCAGAGAAGAGCTAAACCTATCCTTCTCATACTCTTCCAAAATATAGCAGAGGGAGGAACATTCCCAAACTCATTCTACAAGGTCACCATCACCCTGATACCAAAACCAGACAAAGATGTCACAAAGAAAGAAAACTACAGGCCAATATCACTGATGAACATAGATGCAAAAATCCTCAACAAAATACTAGCAAACCAAACCCAACAGCACATTAAAAGGACCATATACCATGATCAAGTGGGGTTTATCCCAGGAATGCAAGGATTCTTCAATATACGCAAATCAATCAATGTGGTACACCATATTAACAAATTGAAGGAGAAAAACCATATGGTCATCTCAATAGATGCAGAAAAAGCTTTTGAGAAAATTCAACACCCATTTATGATAAAAACCCTCCAGAAAGTAGGCATAGGGGGAACTTACCTCAGCATTATAAAGGCCATATATGACAAACCCACAGCCAACATCGTTCTCAATGGTGAAAAACTGAAACCATTTCCTCTAAGATCAGGAACAAGACAAGGTTGTCCACTCTCACCACTATTATTCAACATAGTTTTGGAAGTTTTAGCCGCAGCAATCAGAGAAGAAAAAGAAATAAAAGGAATCCAAATTGGAAAAGAAGTAAAGCTGTCCCTGTTTGCAGGTGACATGATACTATACATAGAGAATCCTAAAGATGCTACCAGAAAACTACTAGAGCTAACCAATGA
>NC_041226.1:66993955-67026092 GCF_002837175.3 Physeter macrocephalus
GTAAGATAGAAAAAGAAAAAACAAATACCGTATGCTAACACATATATATGGAATCTAAACAAAAAAAAAAAAAAAGAGAGAAAGAAAATGGTTCTGAAGAACCTAGGGGCAGGACAGGAATAAAGATGCAGATGTAGAGAATGGACTTTAGGACATGGGGAGGGGGAAGGGTAAGCTGGGATGAAGTGGGAGAGTGGCATAGACATATACACACTACCAAATGTAAAATCAATAGCTAGTGGAAAGCAGCCACATAGCACAGGGAGATCAGCTCAGTGCTTTGTGACCACCTAGAAGGGTGGGATAGGGAGGGTGGGAGGGAGACACAAGAGGGAGGAGATATGGGGATATATGTATATGCATGGCTGATTCACCTTGCTATAAAGCAGAAACTAACACACCATTGTAGAGCAATTATACTCCAATAAAGATGTTAAAAATAAATAAATAAAATAAAAAATTAAAAAAATAAAAATAAAATAAAATATGGCCTTTGAATTATGACTAAAGAAAAAGAGATTAGAAAAAAGAAACAGGCAGATTTGAAAAAGAATAAAATGGAACTTCCAGAATTATTTTAAAAAGGAGAGTAATAGAAATGAGAAACTCTGGATGGGTTAACAGCAGATTATATATAGTTGAAGAAAAATTTAAAAAATTAGAACATATGTCTGAAAAAAATTCCCAGAATTCATCATGGAGCAATAAAGAAGTAAATAATGTTAAAGAGATTTTGAGACATAGGACCAACTAAAAAAATAGAGCTTGTCAGAGTCACAGAAGAAGATAAAGAAAGGATAGTGACAGAGGTGATATTTGGAGAAGGAAGGGACTAATGGTTCTCCAGAACTGATGAAAGCAATGAATCATCAGTTTCAAAAAGTTCAATAAATCCCAAATAAGATTGTTTTTTAAATCCACACTTAGAAAATTAGTGAAACTGCCAAAACCAAAGACAATCTTAAAACCAGCCAAAGAGAAAATACAGATTAACCTACAAAGAAATGACAAATCAGACTCTGGATTTCTCAAAAACAACAATGGAAGCCAAATAAAAATATAATTATATCTTCAAAGTATTTAGTCGAAATGAATGTATAACCCAGCAAAATTCATTTAATGAAATACTATATTCTGCTGTAATAATTAATGAACCATAGCTACATTGCTGAACATAGACGAATTTCACAAACATAATGTGTGAAAAAATTGGTTACAGAAGAAAGCTGCACTATGATTCCATTTATATAAGATTCAGAAGCATGCAAGACTAAAGCAATGGGTCAAATAAGCCTTAACTGTTACTGTATAATTTGTACTTTGTAATATCTGGTCCCTGCATGGTTCATTAAGCTTCAGGATAACAGAAAATTAAGCATTAACTATGTGGCAGGAAAAAAATCTGCGAACTCAAAACATTTAGAATCCATCTACAAACTTTTAGTAAATATCCGTGTAGGAAGTTAGAAAGATCATCTTAGGCTACCTTTAAAATACCATCGGTAAATCAGACTTTATCCTGATTTCCGGTCCTTCCTCAGGCCACCCGAGCATGAAGTACTGTCACCTACCCGCATTAACTTGCTGCAACACTGGTCCAAGCGGGTTGTGTCCGCTGCATGCCTAGACCACCGCAGCAGTCTGTCTGGACAGTGTCCCTGGAGACGCCTGAGCGACATGTCCAGGGCACAGATCTCGGCTCTGGTGTTTGGCGTCGGGGGCTTTGGTGCTCTCGTCGCTGCCACCGCGTCCAATGAGTGGAAAGTAACTACCCGAGCATCCTCGGTGATAACGGCCACTTGGGTTTACCAGGGTCTATGGATGAACTGCGCAGGTAACGCGTTGGGTACTTTCCATTGCCGACCGCACTTTACTATCTTCAAAGTAGAAGGTAAATGTAATAGCTTTGTTTGGGGTGGAAGTAAAATGTCACTTTTCCCCTCACTGTGCTGAAGGGTCCGTATACAGTTGGCTGTTAACTCTGAGTACTTAATCCAAGTGCCAAGATTGGCCTAGGAGGGACGGGGTGTATGAATGCTGGCTGAAAGAATTAAATCATGTCTTTTATATGGCAAATAACTGCATGGATCTTTTAGAAATACCTAATGCGAATAATCGACTCCAAAGGAAGGAGCAGAAGTGACTGGCTTGTTTTAAAACAGGTTTTGATTTGCCTTGTGTCATGGAGGACACCATATATATACATATGGTAAACACACGCCGTCAGTAGATCATACGTTGTACTGTTTTGTTTATTTTATTTTATTTTATTTTATTTTATTTTATTTTGTGGTACGCGGGCTTCTCACTGTTATGGCCTCTCCCGTTGCGGGGCACGGGCTCCGGACGCGCAGGCTCAGCGGCCATGGCTCACGGGCCCAGCCGCTCCGCGGCACGTGGAATCTTCCCGGACCGGGGCACGAACCCGCGTCCCCTGCATCGGCAGGCGGACTCCCAACCACTGCGCCACCAGGGAAGCCCTGTTTTGTTTATTTTGCCTCACAGCGTGGCATGCAGGATCTTAGTTTCCTAACCAGGGATGGAACCCATGCCCCCCGCAGTGGAAGCACAGAGCCTTCACCACTGGACCGCCAGGGAAGTCCTGATCATATGTTATCCTAAGACCCTGTACTTCCTCAGGCCATTCTAGCATGAAATCCATACACATACGTTTGTATATTAATATGTATATTCACAGTGATAGAAACATATGAGAAGATGGACAGTGTTGAGAGATGTAGGGGTTTCCATATTTTAAAAAAAAATCATGTTTAGTGAAATAAGAAAATTTTAAAAAGTAGTTAAGAGAAATAAAATGCCCATGAACTTTTTGTTAGTAGGTTTTATCAAAAATATGTATGTAGACAAGCTTTCAATGTTAGGCATATTAGAAACTGTGTATTTTAAAGAGGGAAAAAATGTAAGGGCATTTTCAGTATAATCTATAAGAATATCAAATCATTATATTGTACACCTGAAACCAATATAATATTTAAATCAACTATACTTCAAAAAAAGGCATTTTTATATGACAGGATACCTCCAGGGCAACAATTATTTGCTATTTGCTTGTATGTCATTATACCTGCCCCTGCTTTCTGCCTATGTGATTATGTTTACAAATCAGCTGCAGTTTGTGGGTTTATTATATTAAACATTGCCCCTGATATTTTATAATATATAGACTTTTCACAATAAAATGGCAACACTGTACCTTGGCCCCAATAAAGAAAATGAAATCAAATTTTAACTAGGAAGTTACTAAAGCATAATATTTTATGGGATTTTGTGTCAAGTATTCACGTCATTAGTCCACAGTGTGTGCCAAAGGAGGAAGAGAGGATATTTAGTTAAATCCAGGAGAGTCTAATGACAATCAAGGGAAGTATTCAAGCTTGGACGCCTCAGTTAGGCCTCCAAGTAACATGGATTTTCCTGAGCACCCATTAGAGGAATCAGTGCTAGTCTCTCTTCAGTCCCAGCTTCTAAACTTATTTTAGGATATTTCAAAATTCTCCTTCTACTACGGAAGGTTTCCCTAGGTGCAGGGAAAATTGTAAAAGGAGTAGAGTATTATAGGGACACTGTTGTCATTCCACAGACCTCTTAGCCCATTCCCACCTTGAGGCAGCAGGTAGAAGTTATGTCATGTGGCTAAGTGTATTTTTTTGCTCTCTACTGGGTTCATTCTATAAATATATATATATATTTATATATATGTATGGTGTTATTACCCTTCATTCTCTATTCCTTAATGAAACCGAGTTATTGTGAAAAATAGGCGTTCAGCCTTAGCTCCAAAGTGGGCTAATTAATGAACAGTGTTGATAGTGGTCCAAATAACCTTCCACCTTAAAACTTCATCCTCTTGATTTTGTTTCTCAGTAGTAAAAATAATGTATTCTATGTCTGCTGTGTACCCTGCACACGAGAGGTAAATTGGAAAACCTTGTCCACGGACAATGCTTCAATTAGAATTTGTAAAATTCATTTAACATAATCTTTCGACTTCCTTCGTCCTGAATCAAAATCTTTATCAAAGATACAGGTTACTACAGAAATCTGTATTCAACATCAGGAGAACTGATTCATATTTCCAAGAAAATGGACACTCACCAATTTGGATGTCCTCATTCACACAGAGTCATTGCTGACGAGGCCAGTTGCTTTTCCTTTATTCTTATTTGAAAACACAACAGTGGGGTGTTGGGAAGCTTTCTATGCCAATAGGCTCTCAATCATCACAATAATTCCGAACTGAGAAAAAAACTCAGAAGCCAAAGAGGAATGAAAATGGTTATAGTGCGTTTTAAAATAATAAACTGATTTAAGCCTACATTCTCAATTTGAGACAAATCTTCTTAGACTTAGGCCACATTAAGCCTCCTCTAAGAAAAAAAACAAAATCTTTTTAAACTGCTAGGTTTTTTTTTCCTTGCTGGTTACATAACTTCACTGTCAAAGTCATACCTTCTTGTTGCTAACTAACCCTCTTAGATGACCCAGTATAGCTACAGTTTTTTAGGAACTCATTTACATTAGTAGTGACTACAACCTTAAAAGATTTGATGTAAGCCAGCATCTCTTTGGACAAGAGGCATTTCCAGTTGTGAAAAACACAGGCCCCCTTCACCTATAGTTCTGTGGAATCAATTTCAGGACAACACCATAGGGACACTTGTAATTCAATCCTCATTGTGGACTGAAAACTTCTTGACTCAATTTCAAAAGCACTTCACTGTCTTTAAATGCCATATCCGCTCTAGGCTGTGTCTCGTGTTTTGTTGTGTTTTGTTTTTCTCTCTTCTCGATGTTAGTAGAGATGTTTTAACTGTGAAAGCAAAGCATCTCTCACAGGGAAAGCAGCAGTAACTTCTGACGGGGAAGGTTGGATCCAGAAAGCATTGCTCCAAGGAGAGAGGAAAGCTGAATCATGGTCGCCTTGAGGGCGGGGACCTGGTCTGTGAAGTTCTCCTTGTGCTCCAGGCACACAGTGGGCTCTGGATACATATTTGCAAAATGACTGAATGAACAAAATAATGAGGAGACAGTTTATGATGAGGACAAAATTATATTCCTGGACGAAGGCTGGCGTGATATAGGATGGATACTCAGGCAACAAAAAGGAAGATGACTGGATTGTAATTCAGATGGAGCTTCAAGTTCTGACTTTTTTATTAACTAGTCTTAAGACCTTGACTTTGGTAATGAAACTCTCTGTGCCTCATTCATAACTTTCTTCCTCCTTATATTGAAAGAGCTGAATGCCAGGAGTCCCTTAAAGCCTGTTTCAACTTGAAGTTCACTCAAGAGCTTTACAATCCTTCACCACTTCGCCATAGAAGTTCACTGAAGAAAGATGGCTGTAAAAGGCTCCTCTAACATTATTTCTCCTGAGAACTGTCCTCTTTTTCTCCACTTATCTATTATCTTGGCTGGCTTCCTGGATCCTGACAGTATAGAATCTTATCTGCATCTGAGTGGAGATAGGTCTGAATGACCTCGAACGACCATATGACACTAGTAAAGGTTCAGGGTTTCAGAGGAATGAAGGTAAATACTAATCTAGGAGCTGGTGGTCACAGGATGCTGGCTGCCTATAGGAGTGTGGACCTCTCCTCACCTGCCTATCCTTCACCTCTCTCCCCATCCCCTTAAGAGCCAGGCCATAAAGATAGGGGAAAGGAATGGCATTTGCTAAAGGAAAGAGGTTTCTGTGGATGTTTATTCTCACATAGGGAACAGGTGGAAATCATCTGATGTCATAACTTTAGATTTCTTCCTAGTTGAAATGTGTGCCTTAGTCTATGACTAAATAACAGTAGTAAATTTAAATTTCAAACAACAGTAATACTAAATGAAAACTAATTACAGCCTCAGTGAGGGAAAATTGACTTGAATAATTAAGATGTTTCAAAAATATTTTCAAAATAACACATTTGATAGATCTCTGCAGCCTTAGAAGGCGTTTACCTTTAATCTCAAGATACGTGTCCATTTGCTAAAATTCTGATTGCTTTCTGAGACTTAATTTTGTTAAATAAACCTAAGGTTAATTTTAATTCAGATTTATTTTCTTGTTGTCTTCCAAATGCATGTAAAGTTATCTAAAAGCATGTAGAAAAACTCAAGTTCTGTCTTTGGCAGTTCTCACCCCAAAAGAAGTGTGAGAAACATTCAGTGTGTTCTTATCCCAACAAAAAAATGGCATAGTTTTATGTTTACTGATGCAATCAATGACCCAAGGTAGGTGAATTGTATTTTCGCAGTAGACTCTGGACAGGAGGAGCCACCAGAAAATTGTCTCTGTACCAAGAGAACTGGACCCACATGCTGAAACATGCCCACACCTTGTGGTGGTGAGGATGGTGCCAGAGCCAAGGCAGCCCACAAGTGGACTTGGTCCTAAGTCAGTCTGCTGCAGGGTGTTCAGAGGTTTTCAGGACAGCCTGTGTCCATCAATAGCTCCTCTCTTAGAGGCCAGGACCTTATCTTACTTATCCTGGTATCCTCAGCACCCACCATTATGGCTGGCTCCTAGCAGGCTCTCAATAAAGGTTTGTGGATTGAACAAACCAAAGAAGAAATCATTCACTGAGTTAAATCAGAGCATTTAATAGATGCATAGGGACTCTCCTCTCATGTCACCAAGCTCTGGCAAAGGGAGAAGCCCTAGGGAAGTGCTTAGTTGAAGAGCCATGAGTGTTTTTTATGATGAGATTCAAGAAGCACTTTTCAAAGTGCTTCAAGTGCACTTTTCAAGAACGATTTAGAGCCTTGCTTCTTGAAGTGTGGTCCTCAGACCAGCAGTGTCTATATCACTTGGGAGCTTGCTAGACATGCAGATTCTCAGGCCCCACCACAGACCCATAGAATCAGAATCTTCACTTTAACAACATCTCCAGGTGTCCCCCATGCACATAAAAGGATGAGAAATTCTGCTTAGAGTCTGAATCTTTGAGTCTAGACTTTGAGTCTGACGGACTCACCGTTTACTAACTAAGGGGTCTTAATCTCCCTGTGCTTCAGTTTTCTTACTTGTTAAATGGCGATGAAACGAGATAACATAGGCGAGACGCACACCATAAAGGGTAGCAGTCATTCCTATGAATACAGATTTCAACGCCTGGAGAGCTCACATCTCAGTGGTAGGAAGGTGACCGTTACTTCTTCTCCATCTATTTGTTTCCAGCCAGGACTGCAGCAGCTGCTTCCTGGAATCCAAAACCTAATAGAAGGATATCTCTGATCCCTTGTTGCATGTCTTATGTCATATTTATAACAAAGCAAAGGCTATTGTGCTCATGAGACTACAGTTTATGCTTATCCTACAGGTTAGGATTTACTGTACCTTATAAGGCAAGACCACACTGCATCTAGAAGTCAGGTTCTCACCACAGACGTGGGCCTCTTCATTTTGTCAATCATACGTTGCATCTGCCGGAGATGAGGAGAAAAGGCCCATTTTGGGCTCCATGGTAGGAGATAGAGCTTCACCAGAACTAAGTGTGTTTGTGTTCTGGACAGTCAAAAACGGACAAAGTTTACTCAGATATTCCTGGCCCTAAGAACTGGGAAAAATTTTGTGACAGACAGTTTAATATATTGATTTGAATCATATTTGCATTTTACAAAGTGCTTTCACATATATTATCATATTGATCCAAAAGATGGTATAATCCCCATTTTACAGACAAAGTAACTGAGACTCACAGGACAACGTATTTATAACTTTGTATGGTCGTCTATAGAACTTTTGGGGAAATGTTCAGCATTCTGTACCAGCCCAAAACCTGTGTTTAAGTCCTAGCTCAGCCATTAATTTCTTGTGTGCCCTTGGATAAGTCACTGCAATTCACTGTGTTTCCCTTTCTTATCTATAAGATGATGATGATATCTAGTTCCATACTTCAAGTTTGTGGGAAGATCAAGGGAAAGAATCCTATTACATGAAATAGACTAGTATATGTTTTTAAATGTACCTGGACTTTGTTTTAATCAGGGATGGTAAGACACAGAGACATGAAACGCTGTCATGAAGGAAGAAGTTTTTACGCTCACGGATCCCTAGAAGTAGGAGGCCTGGTTCCCCACACAGGAGCCTGCTGGGAAGCACCCGAGTCGGTGAGAAGGAAGAAGGAGTGAGAGGAAAGCACCGGCGAGAGCCTTTATTGAGTTGTCTGGTACCCGGCCCTGGGTTGATTAAGGTGGAGGAATATTGGTTTGATGTGCGAAAGCTTGACAAAGGACGTCACTGGGGTGTGTGCTTTGGATTAGCTGATTTGTCTCTGAAAGCTGCGCTTGTGCGTTATGTCTAAGAATCTGCTGGCCCCGGGAGGGCAGTCTTCCCCTCCGCTCACCTGCCACACCCGAGGCCCTAGATGCCAGAGCACGGAGAGTGCAGAAAATAAGAAAAGGCAGTGAGCGCTGTACGAATGCGAGGTCCTTTGGTGGTGTTTGCGTAGGGAGGGCAGGAGGGCTAGCCCACCCCCCTTTATGGCTTCTCACGCGTCTCTGATTGTCAGTATTTGTCTTCTCGTGGTGAATATTTTATCCTCGAGGGGATGAACTCAAAGGACACCTGAGCAAAGAGCATACTGGGATTGGTAGTTTTAAAACTTCCTGCCGCTGTGCGTTTTTAAGTAATTCCAGAGCACTTCAGAAAGCAGTATTGCTCTTAGACAAAGCCAGGATAACTGATCTGAATTTCAGGGGAAAATTAAGAATTTTTTAATTCTTTAATCCTTTCTTAAGAAAATTAAGCATTGATGTACAATTAAGCTTTGGCCAGATTTTTGTACACATTACAGGAAAAACTGATGGCCCCAAATTAACAATTTGGTAAATGACTATGATGCCATATTACGACTACAGAAGGAAACCTGTAAGTAGTTAATTCACTTATTCATTAATGAGTTCCTTTCATCAAAGCATTCATTAGATTCCCGGCACAGAATATAGGTTCCGGGGGCTCAGTGAGGAAAGGACAGGGGCCTATCTCCGTGGATGTGCTGCTTAGAGGGAAATGATCATTTAGCAAACGATTAGCCCAGAACGATAAGTGCTATCTGGGGTTAAGTTCAGGGCATAGGCAGACTTCCCAGAAAAGCCAGTGCTTGAACTGTCTTGAAAGATGGGTAGAAGTTCACCCAGGAGAAAGAAAGGGAGGGCATTTCTGGTCACGGGACTCATCCTGCTCTACAACTTATTAACTGCGTGACTCCAAGCAAAATACTTAACACATGAACTCCCCCGTCTGTAAAATGAGAGTGATATTATCTACTTCAGAGGGTGGTGGTGAGGATGAGGTGAGTTAATTTGTGTAGAGCGTTCAGAGCAGCGCCTGGCACATACGAGCAAAGACCTCAAAGCAGGAAGGAGCCGAGTGCCTCAGGGACCAGCGAGCACACTGGAAAGACTGACACGTGGATGTGCAGGAGGAGGTTAAGATGGGGTGCAGATGCACATAGAGGGGAACTTGCACAGGGACCTGTGAGCTCTATGAGGGGATTTCGACTTTGTCTTAGGGGAGCCGGAAAGCCGTTGAAACATTTTGAGCAGAGAATACCTGACGGGACTTGCATTTCCGAAGGCTCCTGCAGTATTTCATGTGAGAACCTGAACCTCGTGTGAGGGCAACAGTGGGAACAGACAAGGAAGGTACTTAGAGGTAGAACTGATACGACCGAGTAACTTGTTGACTCATGAGGGACGAAGGGGTCACGGGTGCTCCGAGGTTCCTGCCCAGAGACTTGGGGGCAGTGGCAGGGGAAGCTGGCTGCAGAGCAGGTCCCACCCTAAGTTCCATCCCTTCTCCCAGGACAGTATTTTCCAATACATACCAAGATCTCAAGCAGTCAGATTCTCAACTTAATGTTTGGCTTTAAAAATCAATTGGATAGGGCTTCCCTGGTGGCGCAGTGGTTGCGCGTCCGCCTGCCGATGCAGGGGAACCGGGTTCGCGCCCTGGTCCGGGAGGATCCCACATGCCGCGGAGCGGCTGGGCCCGTGAGCCATGGCCGCTGAGCCTGCGTGTCCGGAGCCTGTGCTCCGCAACGGGAGAGGCCACAACAGAGGGAGGCCCGCATACCACAAAAAAAAAAAAAAAAAAAAAAAAATCAATTGGATAGAATGAAAGAGAATAGTTTGACTGAATTTAATTTTTTTTTAAACTGTGCTTTTTAGATGTTTAATAAAAAACAACAGGAAAAGGTAGCAGCCATAAAGATTAATGCAATCTGAAGTGCCATTAATAGCATAAGAACATCCGAATTAGGAGGGTAATACCTCCCTGCTCCCCATATTCTGTAGTCAAATTCCATAAGGCTAGTCTGGGCGCCTTGGAACATGAATACAAACCACATTCATTGATGTGAGAGGAGAGTAACTAGGAAGATGGGAGGTCTTGAAATAAATTCACATGGGCAATTGTTTCACCTGGAAGAAAGGAAAAGAATATGGTGGGTAAGGGTGTGAGAGGGATGGAGGAAGGGGAAGAAGATGAGTAGGACCACTGGGTAGATGTTACTAGGGAATCAGATTTAGGGGCTCTCTGAAGAAGAAATTTCTATCAGAGTTGCCCAGCAAGGGAATGGTCTGTCCCACAAAGAACTGGTTGGAAGTATCCAAAGGAGGCTGATGCTTCTCTGCTGAAAGGGTGGTAGAGATAATCCCTGCACTGGCCAGGAAGACAGACTGGGTAACCTCTAAAGTCATTTCCAGTTTGAGATCTGAGATTCTGTGAATATATAAAAAGAAAAAGAAATATTCAAACATCAGTATTCCTGATTTGCCCATTGACTTAAATATTTTTGGACAACTCATGGGCCCCGTGCTGGGTGCTTGGGAACAAGGCAATAAAAAGACCTGTCTTTGTTCATAGCCTAGAAGTTAAAGTAGTAAAAGTCATAATACACATGTTATAATAATGTTATTACATTTAAATCAATATATTAATGTATGTTAGAATCAATGTAATAAACATGCAATTCTCTATCTTGAACTGATATTTTAAAAGGTCCTAAGCAAACCCAAGGGATGTGCCCCCTAACCCGGGGAAGGAATGACTGCTTCTAAATCCAGGCATAGAGCTAAGTGCTGCTGGGCTGGGGGAATACGAGAGGACAATTCCTGCCTTTAACTGGATGTCTTTGGGTCAATATTTTTCATTGATACAAACCAAATATAGTCCATGTATAATAAGCAGACCAGTCACCCTACTGGGAGACAGATTTTCTCCAGAACACAAAATGTGACTTTTGGCAAGGTGGGCAGGGGAAACAGAAGCCTATTTTCTCCCTGTGTGACTACAGCAGATGCTCTCATTTACGCCCAACCAGCAAACCTCCAGCCAGTCATGTCTGGGGATTTCAGCCTGCTCTGTAGGACTCCCCACGAAGCTGATTCTCTATTGCAGGGGTCAGGACCCTTCCTCGGCCCTGTGCCCTGGCTCTGTGCTCTTCCTGCTTTGCTCAGCCTCCTAGTTCCTGGAGATCAGCTGATGCCCACTCTCCTGCTGAAACCTGGACCTCAGACTCTCACTTTGTTCTGCCGGCTGATGTCTAGATTCCAGGCAGTACATCTGTCTTATGACTGTCCTACCCGCTAATTCCAGCCTGCCTGGCCATTCAGTCCTGACCCAATGCCTGCTCTCAACTCTGAGCTCCAGACCTGGCTGGCCTACCCTCTGGCTCACCCATTTCCTCTGCTCTGAGTTCTGCTTCCTCACCAGAACATGCTCTTCTCCCACCCTGTGCCTTGGGAAGGACTGTTCTGCAAGCTGTGAGAACTGGGGTGGGGGTGGGGGGACGGGAGAGGCCGAGGGAAGGAGTGAAGCAGGAATCACATCCACAGCCCAACTGATCAAGGGAATGCAGTTGGTGGTGGTCTTGGTAGGTGATGGAGCCACAAAGAGGAGCCTGTAGACGCTATGAGAGAATTATCTGGAATCCATTTATATCACCTGGGAAAATACCCACGTTATCCTACTGACTCCCTCTATCCCAGATTCAAGTCAGTACTGGGAGGGTTTGGAGCCTGAGAGACCTTAGCGCCCTCCCCAGGGAAATTCCTCTTCCAGCTGCAGCTCCTACGCTGTCCTGTAGTGGGGTCAGCAGGTTCTTAGAGAGCAGTACCCCAGCCTCTGCTTTGCAGGGTTCTTTCTGCTGCTGCTTCCTGCTCCTTCGTTAATCCCTACTGGGAGTGCTGGGGGTGAGGGTGGGGTGTGCCTTTGACCAAGGTGGTGAGCCATGCAGCTTGGGCTCCAATTACACTAGAATCATAAAACAGATTCACACCAGAGTGTTCACACCACGTGGGCACGCGCACGTACACAGACGCAGCTGGTTCTACAGCTAACTACACGTCCATACAAACTCTCACCATGCAGACGCCTCTACACGTCACACCCACACATGCAACTTCACCATGTAGACATCTCCCACATATCCCACACCATAGTCATCAGAGTCAAAAGACAGACTTAGAGACCAAGATTATCACAGACAGGAATGTGGACCCACTGAACAGAAACAGTTGAAGATCCCTGCTCCTCACGCCATAGTAGGAAATAACCCACATGGATCGGGGGTCAGCACAGAAAATTTAGCTCCCTGCCTCATCCTCTAACCCCTCTCACAGGCCTATGGAGCGCCTAGAAATAACGTTTCATCACACTGTCATCTTCATCTACCAGGTCCTACTTTAAATCATCTGACCTCCTTCCAGGTCTTCCAGCTTCCTAAGTATTCCCTTGGGTGAAACTTGGTGTCTGGCACACTGTAAATACTCCATAAAGATCAGCTTCCTTCTTTCTTCCCTCTAGAGCACAGACCTCGAAACCTGACTTTCAACAGTTTCTCCACCTGTAAAATGAGCATGATAATAATATCTCCCTTATGAAAAAGATTAAATAAGCTAATAAATGAGTTTGCTATTATTGTGGTTGTTTTCTCCAACGCAAATTCTAGCCTTCAAGACTGTTTTGAATCCTGATTTGATCATCTTTGTTTTCACCAACCTCCCAGTTCAACATCACCCAAAAGCCTTCAGCATGCTCCCTGTGATCTCTGTGGAGTTCCTCCTATAGAGGTAAAGACATCTTCCACCCAGTCCACACTTGTCCCCAGATTTCCAAATCCAAGAGGATGCAGCACACGTTTCTCCTCCTTGCTTTTCCCAGACTGCTGATCCCACACCTTGCCAGTTGCCAAGTCCTGCAGAATCTGCCTGCCCACCCTCCCATTCTCCGTGCGGGGAGGTCTGCCTTTTCTGTGGCTCAGCCTATGGTTTACCATAGATTGGGATCAAATTTCAGGAAGACATTTTCCGCTCTTTGAACTTGCTCTAATCAAGGCTATCCAGCACTGCCAGATCACACTTGCAAAACAGAGCTTCTTCCAGTTGAATTCTGGGCTTTATTCAGCCCATTTAGAGAGCGCTCCCTCTGCGCCAGGCACCACTTGACGCATAATCTCTCCTACTCCCCAGAGTGGCCCTCTGCGTGGGGCGCTGCTGTAACCAGGCCTGTTCTACAGGTGAAGTAACCAGCGCTTGGAGAAGTTTCGTAACTTGCTCAATTTCTTGGCGAAGCTGGTGGCCATGGCAAGATTCACGCCAGACGGTGTGACTCCTGAATCCAAACATCTGATGGGAGGACTGCCCGCGGCCGCTTCCCAGCGAGAGGAACGCATCACAGCAGTCCTGACTTGCCTTTCTCGTCCCCCTGCTTCGATCAACCTGGACTTTGTGCTTAACCTTTTCCCTAGTCTGTGCCTCTGCTCACGCCGTGTGGGGCAAATGCCTTTCTTCATCACCCCCATCTCTCTCCTCCTTCCAACTCCACCTCCAGTGCCATCTCCCATGCAAAGCCTTTTCAACCCTCCAACCAGATAGGACCTTTGTCTCCATCGATCCCCCCATAGCGCTTCGTACTTTTCTTTCTGTGATTTTGTTTTTCTGGCTTGGATTGTGGTTACTCGTGTACTTGTCCTTTCCCACCTCTAGGTTATAAGCCCCGTGAGGACAGGGATTGAACAATTTCTTCCTATCTCTTTCCCGGAAGATAAAATCCATAAAGTCCATGCTCTATAAGGTGTATGTTGAATTAGTGAGGTTTTTTATTGCGATGAATGAATGGGAGCAAGTATGGGACCACAGGGCCTGGTTCGCCATCCCTGGTGCCATCACGAGTCTGTCTGGATGGTGACCGGGCCCATGTTTCTCCTTCTTGTCCAGCAGCACAGCACGATCGAAGTTTCGAAGCATCCTGGTAAACTCATCAAAAGGGAAAGTGTCTAATATGAGGTTTCTTGCTCTTAGGGAATCATGCTGCTTCCTATTGGGAGCTTCTTGCTTTACTAAGAGCTATAAAACCATCCCTTTAATTATCCATTCTAGAATTCATCTGGAGTTTGCTACCAACCATACTAATGGCAATTTCTGAAATGTACCCTTTTGAAATTTGGGGCATTTCCTTGACCCCTGCCCTTCTCCCTGGTCATTGCCTTCATTCTAAGATCACATCTGGTCCTTTCATTCAGATGTTAACATTATGAAAAATCTTAGGCATCATTCACAGTGTTCCCTTTGGGCCTTAGAAAACGGCTTGTATTTGAAAGGGGCAACGGAGAAATCAGAATGTGATAAAAATGGCTCTGATTGTTCGGATTACTCTAACAGACTCACTCTCTGAGGACTTTCTATCCTCTGCGTGGTTCTGGGCTGAGTCCTTCTCTTGGTAATCAGTGACTCTGAGATACAGATGTAGCTGTTGGTCTTGTCCATGAATCATCCAGCCATGCGTGACCACAGCCAGCAGAAAAAAGAGCTCTGCGTCTCCTCATCCGATAGACTCTGAAGAGGGGCTGGGCGGCGTGGCCATTTCCGTGAGGGTTTACTTTCTCCATGTTATAAGCAGCTGGGTAAAAAGGGCTGGGTGAGCATAAAGCGCCATTCACTGCAAACAGACCAAATCACACGCCATAACCTTCTCAAGATAGCTTGGTACCACTCGGGTTATCTGTGTTACAAAACATATCTGAGGCTGACTGCTTTAATTAGCTGTTCTTTCACGGTCTTACTTTATTTTAACTCAAATAGTTGAGATGAGGCATGGAAATCATTTTCCAACAGTAAGTTATTTCCTTCCTGAATTTTTTTCCTGGCAGGATTTTCTCTTCGTTCCCTGTTCCCTGACCATACACACCCCACAGCTCAACTGTGTTTCATTAGCTTCTTAAAATATTTGTAATTATCTTTCATTATTAACTTAATTGACAGGCCTTCTCTTCCTATTCACAAATCTGGATTCTTCCCTTAATCAGCCTGCAATCTTTTTTTTAAACTTTTTTTAATGTTCTTTTTCGTATCTTTTTATTTTATATTGGAATATAGTTGGTTAACAATGTTGTTTTAGTTTCAGGTGTACAGCAAAATGATTCAGTTATACATGTGTTCTTTTTCAAATTATTTTCCCATTTAGGCTGTCACATAATATTGAGGAGAGTTCCGCGTGAGGCACAGTAGGTCCTTGTTGGCTGTCCATTATAAATTCCATTATAAATACAGCAGTGTGTACGTGTCAGTTCCAACCCGCAGTCCCTCCCTCCTCCACACCCTTCCCCTTTGGTAACCATAAGTTCCTTCTCTAAGTCTGTGAGTCAGTTTCTGTTTTCTAAATAAGTTCATTTTTTTTTTTTTAGATTTCACATATAAGCCATATCCTACAATTCTGTCTTTCTCTGTCTGACTTACTTCACTCAGTATGACAATCTCTAGGTCCATCCATTTTGCTGCAAATGGCATCACCCTGATACCAAAAGCAGACAAAAATACAACAAAAAAAGAGAAAATTCCAGGTCAATATCACTGATGAACATAGACCCAAAAAGCCTCAACAAAATACTAGCAATCTGAATCCAACAGCACATCAAAAGGATCATAAACTATGATCAAGTGGGATTTATCCCAGGGATGCAAGGATTTTTCAATATCTGCAAATCAGTCAGTGTGATACTTTTTAACCTGTCTTATATCTTATACTTTTTATTTTATTCTTTTCTATGCATAAAAGTTATGCTCTACACTACATCAGTCTATGGGAACAAATGCTATATCTTTACATTTCTGCCCCAGGTCAAATGGAATGCAGGCAGAAACTCCAGACTTTTCCGCGGGCCCTGCCCTACATATCACCGACCTTCCTGGCAATGCTTGTAATGATCTCATTTCGTACTTGCTGTTGTCTCAGGGGAGAACTGAGCTTCTTCTCAATAGGGCTCAAGTCCCACCACCACCAGCACCACCACCGCTCCACCTCAAACTCCATCAGCCTTTCCTCTAAGTAAACACACAAGGAGAGTAAAAGCAATGTTTTCTATGCAAACGTAGCTTCTAGAAAAGACCCCTAGGCATACCTGTCCCAACAACACCACTGTGCACAAGCTCTTCCCACCTAGAAATCCAGTACCCTCATTTCTCCTCAAGGTCCTATTCCACCACTGCTGGCCTCTGCGTACACCCTGTGTCCTTTTCCCTCCCTCCCTGTGTCACCTGCTGCGTACACCCTGTGTCCTTTTCCCTCCCTCCCTGTGTCACCTGCAGATACACTTGTCCCAAGGGTCCCAAGATGGTGACAATTTCAATTCACCTATGGGTAGGTGTTTCCCACAAAATACACCCACAGTCAGGATGGCCAAGTCAGGATCCGTTTCGGTGTTGGTGCCACATTGGACCAAGACCTTGTCCCCTCCAACAATTTGAAGAAAATTGATGCTGAGACCATATTGCTGATCAGGCTCCCCTCCTTCTCTCTCCTCCCTTTTATGGGGTTGATGGCAGGGTGGGAAGGGAAGTGCTGTCCTTTCTACTCTCTGGCCTCATCTTAGAGGTTCAGTGGAGATGGTAGTAGAGCAGGTGGTGCTTGAGGATGGAAAAATGGAAGTGGGGTCTGCGGGATGATGTTAGTGTCCTAGTGCCTTTCAGAAAACTTGACTCCCATGAATATTTGTGAATATGATAGATATTGAGGGCAAAGATGCTGTCCAACTCTATAGGATATGTAATAATTACACGTAATGCAAAAGGACATTTGGGGGCCTAATTCCACCCCCTACTTTGCAATAAAGTTTGAATTCCAAGCATACAAGTCCAGTTAAAGAAAAATGCCCCTTTACAGAAACCAATGGCTAGTGGACTTTTTCTGCTAGTGGGACTAGGCCATTCTCTCTACAGTTTGCTCTGTACTGACCAGCCCCTGGAGACACAGAAGGAGATGAACATTCCTGTTTCTAGAGGCTTTGATGATTCCTGAGCTCATCGTGTCTTCTTATACAACCTTTTGTGGTCCTCAGAGCCTGTGTCTCATTCTGGTTTCCAGAAAACAGACAACAGTGGCAGCTTCAGGCAGGCAGTGGCCCCCTTGTTACTAGAAAGGCACCTCTCTTCTCCCCTCAGGGACCAGCAAAGCCAAGGGCCTCCGAGGAAATGGTTCCCTTGAGTTCTTCTGTCTCCAGACTCCACTGTTTCTCATCCCCTTCATGAAGCCCATGATAGCTTCCCCGTTTCCCAGGGAATCTGCTTCCACAGCCTCACGCAACTCTCTTATGGCATTTGTTACTGTCCACTCTGTTGTTTGGTTTTGGACAGTGGGGTGTCGGTAAATGTTAACAACCAGTGCTCCAAAAAAAAATGAGTATAAATAGATATATAATGATATAGATGCATATGTATGTTTATGATAGATTTTTACTGATATAAAGAATACATAGCACACAATTTACAAATAGTAATAAGATGCACAGTATTCTTTATCATAAATTACATGTAGCCAATTGATTCTCAAAGAATGCTTTTAGCTGAATTTTTGTATTCATGGCCAGCTAATTGTTGCAATTGATGAACAAGTGTAATTCCTACATGATCATTGCCTGATACCTAACAAGTCATGTGAAAGCAAAACAACGAAGAAGCATGTTGCTATATCACTTGATAGTCAACGACACAAGTAACTTCTTTGGATAATAGTTTTGAATATTGGAAGAATATTTCCTCAAATTTTTTGTGCTATTCACAGTGTAATGGCTTAGACATGACATCCTTTTCGTTTAATCTACATTTTAAACATTTTCTACATCATTTTCTTAAATCTAGAAAACAAAAGGATGAGAAAAGTCCCGATTTGTAGCATTTGCCAATTTCTGTGGTGTAAATGGTGTAAAACCTTCTACTACGGCAATTTCAAGCTACTAATGTTATGTCACTGAATGAGGAGTTGGGAAAATGTGCACACTAGCACAAAATTATACAGATACAGTCAACCTAAGATCCTCAAGAGCACAAATAATTTAGGATGCGATAAGTTTTGAGTATTTATTACCTCTGTTTTCAATATGATTGATTTAATTGTAAATTTAACCTTTTTTAAATGGCTGTGTTTGAAAACTGGCTTAGCAATTGGCTCTCGAGACCTGATAGGAGCCAGAGTAAGTGAGCTGCAGCACAGCACTGGTTATGGATGGATGGGCTCTATCTCCCCTGCTAGACCACAGATCTGGAAGGACAGGCTCCAATATCCAGTTGCCTTTTTTTTCACAGCAGCAGCTTATACGTATCAGATATGACATGAAGATGTGGAAGACAGAGAGAAAATGTTTCCTCCTTTGGATCCACCTCATAGGTTATTAGACTTTCCCTCTCACTACTTTGTTTCTTACTGTAACACGTACATTTGTTTCATTTTTCCTGTTATATATTAGCTTCTTATAGCTGGGAACTCAGACTTACCCATGATCCTGGACTTTTGGGAGTGAGGGCATATAATTAGACCTCCCCATTCCTTGATCTTTCCTATGAGGGACAGTTTACCTTTGTCCAGTCATAATTCACCTCGCTTACTACTTTTCTAATTCCTCCCTATTCAGAAACCCTGCTAGCTCTACTTTTCACATTTGATATGCATCGGTTCCTTTCTCTTACCTTTGCTCCAAATCTCCTCTTGGAATGGAGATTGCATGGTCTTTGAGAGCTCATATCTTATCCGTTTCATCTTTATAATACCAACAAGTAGCAGAGTACTAGGAAAACAAGGCAGATTCAGTAAAAGACAGTAGCTGGATGGATGAATGAAGTACATTAGAGGAAAGCCAGGGATTGCAAGAGTCACTGATAAAACAAGGAAGTTCTCTTTCTTTGGTCTTTAGCACTGGAGCCAACATTTCTTTTATCCAGAGAAGGAGAAACATTCATTTCCTCATTCATTCACTCTACAGATACTAATGGAGCCCCTTCATGTACTATTCATTGTTTAGGCACTGGAGACACAATAGAAAACAAGGTAAAGATTCACTAACACCATATGTAAAAATAAGCTCAAAATGGATTAAAGACCTAAATGTAAGACCAGAAACCATAAAACTCCTAGAGGAAAACATAGGCAGAACACTCTTTGACATAAATCATAGCAATATTTTTTTGGATCTGTCTCCTAAAGCAAGGAAATAGAAGCAAAAATAAACAAATGGGACCTAATTAAACTCAAAAGCTTTTGCACAACAAAGGATATCATGGACAAAACAAAAAGACAACCTACTGAATGGGAGAAAATAATTGCAAATGATATGACTGATAAGAGGCTATTATCTAAAATACATAAACAGCTCATACAACTCAACATCAGAAAAACCCAAAGAAACAAACAACCAGATTAAAAAAGGGGCAGAAGAACTGAATAGACATTTTTTCAAAGAGTACATGCAGATGGCCAACAGGCACATGAAAAGATGCTCAGCATCACTACTCATCAGGGAAATGCAAATCAAAATGACAATGAGATATCACCTCACACCTGTCAGAACGGTGATCATGAAAAAGAACACAATAAATGTTGGTGAGGATGTGGAGAAAAGGGAACCCTCTACACTGTTGGCAGGAATGTAACTTGGTGCAGACATTATGGAAAGTAGTATGGAGATTTCTCAAAAAACTAAAACTAGAACTACCATATGACCCAGCAATTCTAGTCCTGAGTATACATCCGAAAGAAACAAACACACACACACCCCAATGTTCATAGCAGTATTATTTACAATTGCCAAGACATAAAAGCAACCTAAATGTCCATCAACAGAAGAATGGATAAGGAAATGTGGTACATGTATACACACAATGGAATACTACTCAGCCATAAAAAAGAATGAAATTTTGTCATTTGCAACAACATGGATGGACTTGGAGGGCATTATGTTAAGTGAAATAAGTCAGACTGAGAAAAACAAATATTATATATTATTTATATGTGGAATCTAAAAATACAACAAACTATTGACTATAACAAAAAAGAAACAGACCCACAAATAGAGAGAACAAACTAGTGGTTACCAGTGGGGAGAGAGAAGCGGGGAGGGGTGATATAGAGGTAGGGGGTTAAGAGGTACAAACTATTATGTATAAAAGAAGCTACAAGGATATATTGCACAACACAGGGAATATAGGCAATATTTTATAATAACTATAAATTAGTATAACCTTTAAAATTGTGACTCACTATATTGTACACCTGTAACTTACATAATATTGTATATTAACTGTACTTCAATTTAAAAAAAAAAAGAAAATGAGGCAAAAATAAGTCCTTGCTCTCATGGAGCTTATGTTCTAGTGGGAAGAGGAGGAAATGGGGGGTACAATGGACTGAATGTTTGTGTCCCCCCCCAAATTCATATGTTGAAATTCTAACCCCCAATGTGATGGTGTTAGGAGATGGGGCCTTTGGGAGATTAGTGCCTTTATAAAAGGGACCCCAGAGAGCTCTCCCCCTCTGTCTTCACCATGTTGGGACACAGTGGGGAGTTGACAGTCTGCTACCATGAAGAGGGTCCTCACCAGAATCCGACCATGCTGGTGCCCCTATCTCAGACTTCCGGCCTTCAGAACTGTGAGAAATACATTTCTGTTGTTTATAAGTCTCCCAGTCTGTGGTACTTTTTTATAGCAGCCCAAACTGACTAAGACACGGGGGCTTGGGGAACAGCCCTCAAATGTCATTTATATAATAACCATCCTTTCTGGATGAATGTTTATCAGCCTCATCTCCCTAAACCTCTATTACTAGGTCAGCTTTTTTTTCCTCTCCACATCCTTGTAAAATGTTTACAAGCTTCCCAACATTTTCACACAGTCCATAATACACACAGACACCATTTATCCAAGCCTAGGATTCCTTGTGGGTTGGGGGAGGAAGCACGGGATAGGAATGAAGACGAGATGGAGAGATGTTAATAAAATGATCACCACTGACGGGAAAAGCTGTGAAAGATGCTGGAAGGGCAAGAGAGGCCACAGAATATCTCTTCAGTGGAATGCCGGATTATGATCTTTGCAGGGTTGTTTTATCCTCTAGCGTTGAGAACCTTTGTCTTTCACTAGGCTATTTTACAACTCTGTTAATGTAGAAGTTAACATGTAGCAAACTAATACTGATTCAAATGATTCCTGTTCACAGCAGTGCAAATGGTCGCTACAGAAAGGAATTTGTCAGGGAGAGACTATAAAAACTAATTGTAATATCTTACTGATTCCATCATGAATGAATAATAGTTAATAATAAATATGTCATGAATTAATAATGACCATTTATTATTTGCATGGGTGTCATGACTTTACCTTTTTAAAAATTACCCTCTAATGCTACATTGCTGAGTTGCTTTTAGATTACAGTCGCATGAGTGTCATGACTTTACCTTTTTAAAAATTACCCTCTAGGGCTTCCCTGGTGGCGCAGTGGTTGCGCGTCCGCCTGCCGATGGCTTTTAGATTACAGTCCCTATATCACTTCTGCTTACTTTGTTCATTCAGCCTGTAAAGAAAAGTGTTTACATTTTATTAATACTGTAATTGATTTTCTTTGACCATTCTCTGAATATTGTTCAGAAGTAAATAACTTTCATAAAGGCAAAGGATTTGCTATCAAAGGAAACCAAGAGTTCCAGAATGAGTAGACGGTAGCACTGAGGGCTGGAGATGGTTCTGTCACACGTGCCCCTTTTGCACAGGTGGTTGGGAGCCACTCAGAAGATGGAAGGAAGGGAAAAGGAATCAGGGCCTGGTGACTGCTTGACAGAGGAGGGTGCTCTTGGGCCAGAACACATTGAAGTGTTTGAGGCATTAAGTGCTTAGAAAATAAGACCAAAAAAAAAAAAAAATGTTGGTCAAATACCATCTTCTTCTAAATAGCAGCTGAGTGTTAGCTAGAAAAAAAAAAGGTGGGGGGAAGAATTTGTGAAGGGAACTGGAAGCAACCAGAAATGGGGAAAAGACAAGCAGCTCTAAGGATTCCGTGATGCTACCATTCAGAGCTTTTAGCAGTTCAGTTCCTGCCAAGTATTTATCTGATTGGAAGGAAAAAGACCACCTATGGGTTCAGGGATACAAAAGAGAAATACCTAATTTATGCTTGTTCCACTGATCAGAGATTATAAGCTGCTTGCACAGGACTGAGGCTTCCACAACTTGTTTTTTTGGCTGGTTGATGCTTCTGAAACATTTTGAATATAAATGCTTTTAGACAGGGCATGCCCTCCGATGACAGGCCCCCTTCTCTCTGCAACAGCCCATAGGGCCTCCTTCAGTTATGTTACCCATGGAAACATTTGAGTTTGCACCCTTGACTAATAGTTATATCTTTAAGCAGTTTTTGAAACCATTTATACAGATTCAGTGGTGTGACATTATTTCTAGCAGTTAGCCAGAGCTGAAGTAAATTTAAGCTCTGCCCCTATGTGAACAAAATCACCCTTTGTCAAGGACCCAAAATGCAGGCTGAGGCCTTGCCCTGGAAAACCCTCTTTTTTGGCAACATCCGGCCAGTGCTGTCTTTTCTTTGTGCCATTTATGTGTTTACTTTAAATGCACAACTGCTGAACTTGTCCAAATTAAATTCCATTCTCTGACCAATCTTTTCTTCAGTTTTCAAGGTTATTCGAGCAACAAGGCCAGTCCTTAACAAGAATATTAGTCCTTTTAACTTGCTGTTATGAAGTCCTCTAGCCTGACATCTATCTAAGAGGCAGACATAATTATCTCAACACAAACCCATGATTTACACCATCTTGGATGTTGTTTATCATGAGTGAATACTTCCATGGCCCAGGCACTAAATACTTCATAGGTATTATTTTTTAAAATTCTCCTCTTATGGTCTTAGAATCCTAACTTCAGATATTAATAAAAACTATTAAAAGAATCCTGAGGGACTTCCCTGGTGGCCCAGTGGGTAGGACTCTGCGCTCCCAATGTAGGGGGCTCCGGTTCGATCCCTGGTTGGAGAACTAGATCCCGCATGCATGATGCAACTAAAAGTCAGCACGCCGAAACTACGAGCCCGCATACCACAACTAAAAGATCCCGCATTCCACAACTAAGACCCCGCACAGCCAAAATAAATAAATTTTTAGAAAAATCCTGAGACTTACAGTTTAAATAACTGACCTACAATCACACAGTTAGGGTTAATTCTAAGTCTAAACCACTTGCCCTAAATCTCCAAGCCACTCAAAGACCCTTTAATTATAGTACCACAAAAATACTCAGGCCCACCTAGAGGGGAATAATTATGCCTGTAGCACAGGAGGAATACACACACCTATCCTTTAGGAGTTTACACTCTGTATTCCTCTTAGATCTTAGATAAATCATTCACGCTGTTATTGCTCGTGATAAAGGCAGATTCAAGAAAACTCTTTGCAGTAGATTCAAAAGAACATTTTTATCCCAGTAGCACCCCTTAAATCCACCTTCTAGCCCTGGGGTGTTTCTTCACTATTATTTGTCGTGTGCTATGTTTAGAGACTTTCCAGAATAGGTGTTCTCAATCTGGAGGTCCATGAACTTGAATTTTGTCAAATGCTTTTCCTGCACCTACTGCGACGATCATGTGATTTTTGCGATGTGATGTATTACATTGGTTGATTTTCTGATGTTAAATCATCCTTGCATCCCTGAGATAAATCCCATTTAGTCATGGTGTATAATTATTTTTATTATTTTACTATTTTTTCACTGTGGTAAAATATATATTGCATAAAATTTGCCATGTTTAAGTGTATAATTCCTTTTATATGTTGCTGGATTTGACTTGCTTGTATTTTGTTAAGAATTTTTGTATACATTGAATATGAATATTGGTCTGCAGTTTTCTTTTTTGTGTGATGTTTTGTCTGGTTTTGGTATTAGGGTAATATTGGCCTCATAAAATGGGTTTTAAAGTATTTCCTCTCTTCTATACTTTGGAAGAGTTTGTCTGACGTGTAGGATGGAGTTTGATAATGGTGGGCCTTGTTTGTCAAAGTAGGGGGTACCTGCATTTTATCACAAGGTGATGAAGATATATTGAAGCTTACTTATGCTATAGAACATGCATGTCAATAAAATTTTAAAAATCACTACAAGTAAGTATGACT
Source organism: Physeter macrocephalus (assembly GCF_002837175.3). Classification (NCBI taxonomy): domain Eukaryota; kingdom Metazoa; phylum Chordata; class Mammalia; order Artiodactyla; family Physeteridae; genus Physeter; species Physeter macrocephalus. The sequence continues at coordinate 67,018,411 of NC_041226.1, forward strand.
TAAATGAGAGCCCTCCTCAAGAAGATAGAGTTAAAAAACATATAGTTTAGGAGGCAAATGAAAATATATTTGCAACAGACAAAAAAGGAATAGGTTTTGACTGGTGCCTTAAAATTATGTCAATGGAGAAGTAAGCATTTAAAAAAAATATTTACTTGTAAAAAGTTTATTATGAAAATAATATACAAAAGTAGAGAAAATAATATAATCAACCCCCATGTTCTCATCTTCTATTCTTCAACGATTATCAACACATGACAACTTTTGTTTTTTCTATACCCACTCTACTCCTATCCCTGCTGAGTTATTTTGAAGCAAGTGTCAGATATCAAAATTATTTTACCCACAAATATTTCAGTCTATATCTGAAAATACGTGGGCTTTAAAAAGCATAGTCACTGGCTTCCCTGGTGGCACAGTGGTTAAGAATCTGCCTGCCAATGCAGGGGACATGGGTTCGATCCCTGGTCCGGGAAGATTCCACATGCCGTGGAGCAACTAAGCCCATGCGCCACAACGACTGAGCCTGCGCTCTAGAGCCCGCGAGCCACAACTACTGAGCCCGTGAGCCACAACTACTGATCCCGCAAGCCACAGCTACTGAGCCCTTGTGCCACAACTGCTGAAGCCCGCGCGCCTAGAGCCCGTGCTCTGCAACAAGAGAAGCCACCACAATGAGAAGCCCATGCACCGCAACTAAGAGTAGAGCCCACTCTCTGCAACTAGAGAAAGCCCGCATGCAGCAACGAAGACCCAACACAGCCAAAAATAAATAAATAAATAAATTAATTAATTTTAAAAAACCCCAAAACATAGTCACAGAAACATCATTGCCACCTCTCCCAATTTACATTTCCGTAACACCCTCAAATATCCAAGCAATGTTTTGAATAGCCCTCATTTTCTCATAATTTAAAAATTTTTCCAGTTGGTTTGTTTAAATCAGTCTCTATATAAGACCCCTATATTCGTTATGTTGAATTTGGCTGGTATGCCTCTTAAATCTCTTTTAATCTATAGGTTCCCCGTCCCTCTCTCTCTCTCTTTTTTTTATGCAATTTATTTGTTGAAGAACAATAGTTTCTAAGGGCCTGTAGAATGTCCCATACTTGTTTTTTTGTTGTTGTTGATTATATCCCTATGGGGATGTATTTCCTATAGGCTGGCAGTTAGATCTAGGCTTACTTCGTGATATTCAGGTTTTGTTTTGCTTGTTTTGGTGTCATGAGCTCTCACCGCATCTCACCAAGAGGCTCATGAAACCACATGAAGAATCATTGGTGGGTTTAGGTATCATAGCCTGGTCCATTCATTGCAAAATTTCCATCAGTGTTTCACCTAATCATTTAGCAGTCATTGAAAACCCTTTGCCTTCATCCATCATTTCATTAGAGGTTGCAAAACAGCAATATTCCAATTCTATTATTCCTCTGCATTTATCAGCTCAAAGGCCTCTAAAAGAAGAAATTTACTTCATAAACTATTTGGTTACCCTTCAATAACGACTTCAGTATAGTTTAAGACAATTTTCCCACAATCTTTTATCAAAAAACAATACAACATTACTTTAAAATAATTTCTACTGTCCTGATTGTAAATGTTGTCTGTGTTTATCTAATTTAATAAACTGCAACCACATAGGCCCAGAACAAAGGAGGGACCGGCGAGTTCGAGGAGCTGAAAGGGATTAAGGCGCGTTGGAGCTCAGGCTGGAGAGAGAGGGCGTCTCGAGATGAAGCACATCTTGAGAAGAAGCACACTGGGCCTTTGCACCCGTCTTTCCCCTGCCTGGAACCCCCTCTCCTCTGTACTGACCGACTCTTCCTCTTCTCAGGTCACAAGTGGCACACGCTCAGGTGGTGGTGCGTGTCCCCGCGCCCTCGGGACGGGGTCGCAGTCACCCCCGTTTCCTCCTGTACACACAGTCTTCAGTCCTAAAGGAGTCCTTCTCCAGCCTCTCAAACGCCCCAGTAGAGTCTCTCCCTGAGGGGTTAAAATCCAGCCTTTGCTCAGCACCTGCTGGGGGCAGGCGAGGCACTAGGCCTGGGAGAAAAACAGCAAAAGCACGCGGCCCTCCAGTAAGGAGCTCATAACATTATGTTCTGTCTCTCTCTTTAAAACACCAAATGTTAACCACAACAAATGCATCCAAGAACCAAGCCTTTAAAAAAATTAAAGGCTGAAAAAAAAAAAAAAAAGCCACATCATCAACTCCTTTAGACTAAACTTTAAAATAGAGGGGACACATCACTACAGGTAAAATCGAAACTCTAAGGCAATAAATAGCTTTCTAACTCCCTTGACAAATTATTTTTTAAACTGTGGTATAATTGACACATATTATATTAGTGTCAGGTATGCAACCTAATGATTTGATATTTGGATATATTGCAAAGTGATCACCACAGGAAGTCTAGCTAACGTCCACCATCACTTTTAAGACCTACTCTTAGCCACTTTCAAATATACAATACAGTGTATTACCTGTCGTCACCGTGCTGTACATTACATCCCCATGACTTCCTTTACAATTGGAAGTTTATAGCTTTTTAGTATCTTCGCCCACTTTGTTCCTCCCCCTTCCTGCCCCCATCTTCAATAAGAAATCTACTCTTTGTAGCTTTGAGTTCTATGTTGACGTGGGGTTTTTTTGGTTTTCTTTTGTCTCTGCTTTTTGTTTATTTTTGACAAAATGTGTTTAATTTGAGTGAGGGCGAGAAACCCGGCGCCACGACGGCGCTGTGTGGCCTGACCGCACCGCCCACGGCGCTTAGAATCCAGGGCTCCCTGGCCATTGGGTTTGTGCTCAGGACTCTCCCGAGCCCTTCGCATATATTAACAACACCCTGGGGAGGGGGTACAGTGCAACACGGGCTGAGGAAGAGATGGGCAGCAGGCACCCCAGGCGGCCGTAATGCCCGGTGATTCCAAGCGACAAGGGACCAGCGGAGAGCTCTTCTCTCAACCAGGCACCACCCTGTGATGTCTAAGTCCAGGCTGAATACTAATAGCAAATTCCATTGACATCCTGTTTCCTGAAGTTCTCATTTTTAAAACGCAGCTGATCTTGACCTGGAGTGTGCATCAGGATGACCTGGAGGGTTTGTGAACCCAGGGGCCCCACCCCTGGAGTCTGACTCAGCAGGTCTGGAGAGTGTCCGGAAATTTGCACTTGTGACAAGTTCGCAGGTGACGCTGCCGTTCTTGGTCCAGGGACCACACTCTGACAATCACTGATGAACTTGTTCCACAAAAACTGCTCAAGGGCTGCTCTGTGCCAGGCTGTTAAGCTTTGGAGGACACAAACCCCTGCCCTCCAGGGGCTCGCCCACTAGTGGAGGAAAGAGAAATAAAAAGGAAGTAACGCAATGCAGTAAAACCAGGCTCTAATGGGGTTAGAAGAGGCTGTGGTGGGCACAGAGAAGAGGAATGGCCCCATCCGTCTGGGGGAGCTGAGAGCAGGTTAGCCTGGGCTTCCTGCAGGGAGGGGAGTGAATGTGAGGCCAGGGAGAAGGAGCCACGTGCACAGAAAGGGCAGGAGGCCCACGGGCAGTGGCCTGTGTCTCAGCGGGACTGGAGGGGGCGAGGGGGGAGGGCGCGCACAGAAAATCACCAGGGATGAGGATGGAGGAGGACTCCGTCAAAGACTGGTAAAGCGTCCCGAGGGGGGTGAACCCTGATGGGATTTGCCTTTTGGGAGGATCGTTCTGGAGGTAGAGGGGATAAAGATGGAGGTGGCATAAGGGTGGGGACAGACCTGTCTGGAGGCTGTTCTCTGGACCTCCTGAGTCCGAATCTCATATTAACAATATCCCCAAGTGACCTGGAGGCACATTCAAATATGGAAAGTGCTGGCCCCAACTACAGACAGACCCGTGGACAGCTGGAGGAGAAGAAGTGTGATTAGTTAGGAAGGCTTCCTGGAGGAGGCCTCTAGCAATGAAGGCAGTTGCCGTTTGGGAAGAAATGAGATATTCTGTCTCCAGCAGTGATTCTCAAACTTGGCTGCAGGACGGAACCCCCTGTGGTGTTTTAAAGTGTTGAGTCCTGCCTCCCCTTCCCGGAGATTCTGGTTGAATTGAGATAAGGCTTCAGCGCTGGGATTCTACGGAGCTACGCTGGTGCTTCGAATTTGTAGCCAAACTTACAAACCACTGGCCTTTGCCATATTGAAGATATAAAGGACTGTACCTGGACGAGGAGACAGTAAAAGTGATCAGGTGATGCTGCAGGAGCAGGAGTGTTTGTTTCTGTGTGTGGAGGGCGAGGTGAAGGAGGAGGGCGGGGCTAAGGCCCTCCATCCCTCTTGCCCCCTGTGTGTCCTTCCGGGCGCCTCAGTCCATGGCCTTTCCAGGCTCCTTACCTGAACATCTGGATTCTGCTGCCCCCCGGTGGTGGTTTTCAGTATGGCACGCTGTCCCTGGAGGTTTCATACAAGCCCAGCATTAGTTCATCACAAACCTGAGCATGAGTCCCAAGGGGTGGTTTGCTGGAAGGGGTGTCCCGGGAACTGTACACGATGAGCAGCTCGGCAGTCACTTCAGGAGTTGCTCCTGAGCAGGGAAGCTCAGGGAGCTCTAGGCCACTGGCCAAGCACGGGTCTGTCACAGGGCTGTTCCTGTGCCTGGGGTTTGAGAAATTGGTCTTATGGCCAGTGACAAGTGCCTATGATGTCAAGCATCGGGAAGGCAGAGGTGTAAGGTAACAAGCTTCCCAAAAAACAGCAGTCGCCCCTTATTCTGCTCTGTGTGACAAGGCTGTGTTTTTACCTAATTATCATGTTTAATTCTAACGCAAGCCTAGGGTGTTAGGATCCCCATCTTACAGACAAGGAAACAGACCTACAGAGCTTAAGGAACCTGCTCAAGGTCATACAACTTGTAAATGACAGATGCAAGCCCTGAGCCCAGGCCGGTGGGACCGCACAGTCTGTCCCAGCTCCTCCCATGTCCCCTGCAGGGCCCAGGAGGCCTCACCTGCCCAGAGTTTTGCACAGCGGCTTCAGCCTGATTGCCCGGTTCGGTCCGTGCGGTCCCTCCAGGGGCGCGCAGCCCCTTTGGTCCCTATTGCGCCTTGGCTCGGACACTTCCTTCTGCAGGGCAGCCCCCGAGAGCCCCACGTGGGCAGGAGGACACCCTTGCCCTGTCCTGGCAGCTTCTCCCTGCAGCCACCTCCCAGGGGCGGGCTCAGGCCAGCTTACGAGCAGACGCATGAGAGAGGCAGGAAGCAGTGTGAGCTCGTGGTCAGCACCCTCCTCTGACCTGGCGACCTCCCTCTCTCCTCCCTGACGCTTCCTGCCGCTCGGGGCAGCGCCTCTCCGCGCTCCCCCATTACACGTGCTCCTGTAACTCTGCTGTGGGTCCGAATCACCAGGGGAGTGGTTAGAATGCAGATTCCTAGGCTCCCGCCCCAAGGATTCTGATCCAGGGGGGTCACACAAATGGGGCCTGGGAATTTGAATTTATTTTTATTTATTATTTTTTTTGCGGTACGCGGGCCTCTTACTGTTGCGGCCTCTCCCGTTGCGGAGCACAGGATCCGGACGCGCAGGCCCAGCGGCCATGGCTCACGGGCCCAGCTGCTCCGCGGCATGTGGAATCTTCCCGGACCGGGGCACGAACCCGTGTCCCCTGCATCAGCAGGCGGACTCTCAACCACTGCACCACCAGGGAAGCCCCAGGGAATTTGAATTTTTAACAAACAACCCAGCGAATGCTGATGCAGGGGTCCTGTGAACACACTTTGAACAGACCTGCCACTCACCTCTGTAGGCCCCGAGTCAAGAGTATAAATGCAAGCCCATATGTTTAATAGTTATAAATCAAGCTGACCAGTTGTCAAGTGCACCTCCGTAACTACCTGGCAGGCTGGGATTCCTGGACTGCGGAGCTCCAAGCCGGAAGCTAGGACAGCAGAGCGAGCGCTGCCCCAGCCCCCACCCCTCCCCCTGCTCTCCCGCCTCTGACTCTGACCCGCTTTGTGCCGTGAGGAATCTGCTGCTCAAGCAAGAGCACACCCAGCCTTCAAGTCCAAGCTCAGCCCACCCTCTTCCCGCCCCATAAACAGCTGTATCTTGAGCACCTGTCGGGTAGGAGATGGGCCCCAGGAAGGAGGAAGGCCTGCATTGGTGCTTGGAGCAGGGATTCTAGGGTTTAGGTGCTCAGAGCATGGCCTGAAGGGGAGAGGGGCTCCAGATGGACGCACCCCCTTGTCCTCTCTAGCTGCCTGCACCTTGGGGAGGGTGCAACCAGAGGATGACCCGAGCAGGGCCCTCTAAAGCAGAGCTTCTCAAACTTTAATGTGAGTAGGACTCAGCTGGGATCTGAAGATTCCCAGTCAGCAGGTCTGGGGTAGAGACCAAGATTGCCCGTTCCTCACAGCCTCCCAGGCAAAGCCGAGGCTGCTGGTCCACAGGCCATGCTTAGAATAGGCAAGCTGTAGGGCAGGGTGGGCGGAGTTTTTCTGCAAAGGGCCCGGAAGCACATTTCCAGGCTTTGCGGCCTGTGGTCTCTGCAACTCCTCAGCCCTGCTGGTGTAGCACAAACGTGGCCTTAGACAAATGTCAGCGAGTGAGCGTGGCTATGCTCCAGTGAAACCTTATTTCTGGACAATGAAACTCGAATTTCATATAATTCTCCTGTGACACAAAATGTTCTTCTCCTTTGGAGACGCATGCTGTGAAGAACAAGGAATCAGGATGTGAGATTTGGATGGAATCTTTAAGGCCATCTAGTCGAGCCCGCTCAGCCAACAGCAGACTGAAATCTCCTGAAGTCACACAGCAATGTGATCGTTTTCTATGCAATTTGCCATCTTTCTTCCAGTGATCTCCCCTTCTTCCCTCCACCTCTACCGTGCAAGAAGCATAAACTATTAAGAATATCTAACTACTCAATAATAATATTTCATTTTAGTGCAAATATTTTACATTTATATAACTATATACAAATAGTGAATAATGCAAATATTTAATTAAATATTTAGTACAAATATTTCACCCACTGGCAACACCATTCTACTTTGTGTCTCTAAGAATTTGGCTACTCTAGGTACCTCATATTGATCTCGGGTGGCCTGCAGCGGCTTGAAGCAGGGTTTCAGTTCCCGGCCAGTGACTGAGGTCACGGGGGTGAGAGCACTGAATCCTAGCCACTAGACCAGTGGTCAGTGATAAGGCCCTGGCCCTACAGCTTTGCAGAAAAAGAATTCCCACAAAGACGGAAAGTAGTGAAACAAGTAAACATTTCATTTTAATGCAAATATATTTATGAAATATATACCAATATTTAATGAAATATTTAGTGTAGATATTTTATTTGCACAAAATCCAAATTGTGCAATTAATCCTCCCCTTTTGTCTTTTAAATATATTCAGCAAAGATTTATTGGGTCCTGCTATGGACAAACAAGATCTTGCTTTCTTGCTCAGCTGGGTCTTCCATTTGAGTTCACATCTTGTAATTTCCTAGAAAGAAGTTAAGACAACTTTAGGAAATCAGCCTGCATTATCTTTTTTTTAAAAATTAATTAATTTATTTATTTTTGGCTGCGTTGGGTCTTCGTTTCCGTGTGAGGGCTTTCTCCATTTGCGGCGAGCGGGGGCCACTCTTCATCGCGGTGCGCGGGCCTCTCACTATCGCGGCCTCTCTTGTTGCGGAGCACAGGCTGGCTCCGGGCAGGCA